>NC_000076.6:110126749-110341749 GCF_000001635.26 Mus musculus | reverse complement strand
CTATTTATTTCATATCCTGCTCATTGCCCCCTTCCCTGTTACCATCTCTTATAATCTTCCCCCATCCCCTCTCCCTTCTCCTCTGAGGGGGGGGGGTACCTCTGGGTACCCTCCACCATGGAACATCAAGTCTCTGCGCTAGCCTTGCAATTTAGAAAGGCTTAGATCTTGGTTTTTGGAATAGGTAGCTGTCTTTGCATAGGCAGTTACAGCAGTGGTAAAGAGTGTGTTTTACCAGGTACCAGATGTGTGAGCTTGGAGAATGGCGCAGTATTCATCTGCCCTTGAGAGTTGCATGGGTCTAAAGAACTTAGAAAGGACTCTGACACACATGGGCCATATTAGTCTTTAAAACACTATTAAAGATGCCAGTCATTATTAGCGATGTGTATTTGTGATAGTCCTGTATTTTCTGAACTACACAGCTACTTAAGGGTTTGCTAAACTGTCTAGTGACGTAACTGCTGATTTTACTTAGACTAGTTGGAGCCTGTGCAGTGGATTTGTCTGTTCTGACCTTGTATTCTTCCCCCTTATCATGCCTTTTCCTTAGAGTTAACTCTCAGAACAAACAACCATCTTTATGTCTAGAGGAGACAGATGGAATTACAGACAAAACGCTCTTTATGTTGATCTGTTTCCTTGGCATTGTTTCTTAGGTTGACTTTAACAGATCAATGTGACCTTCAATAATCTCAGTATGTGTCCAATTTGGAGTATAAAATATTTCCTGTGAAAAGGGGAATTTAGTTTATTTTTCTCTTTAGCTAAAATAATTTATTTTATATGAAAACATTTTAACTTATTTTGCTATTAAGCAATTTGGCTACTGTATATCTGTGTATTTATATTATATCTTCAGAAGCATTCTTTTGACATCATCATTGAACATTGAAGCATACATATCGAAAGTTATTATGTTTTAACATTCACTAGCAGGATATTTAAACCATGGGTCTGATCAGTTGAAAGATTAGATTTCCTTCTGGCTTAAGTGACTTGGTTCTAATATTTTTTTCAAATATATTTATTCAGATCCATTATGGGAACAGGAGTGTGTAAGGCCTTTCTCTTTAACTCCTGGGAAATTGGCCTAACTTCCCAACTCATCTACAATTCCAAGTTATCAATTAACTGTCAAGTTTGCTGCTTTAGAAATCAAATAGCCTCTAGAAGAATCCAGCTCCAAGTCTCCATAGATTTCTTTGCAACCACATGTGAATCCTGGTGCTCTGTTGTAAAGTGCTGAATTAAATCAACCGCATGCTATTTCTGACTCTCCTCCTCGCTGTCAAAATGAAACTCGTAGTGGATCAATTAGGGAGCATATTGATTTTTTAAAAAGGTTCTCATCCTGGATAGGACTTAAAAACCACAAGAGTATCTCTGTATATTTATGTGCAAACTTGAACTGTAACTCTTAGAGTCTCTCAGCCTTTGCCTGTGCAGTGTGGGAACAGGCTTCTAGTTATGTATGCTGCCTTTTCAGTGTGTCACTCATGGATATTGATGGCTTAATGCAAGCAGGAAGTAGAGGCTCCATATTTAAAGTCTGTTTTGGTTCTGCAAACTGCATTTCAACATTAGAGATGGCAAAGGTTTTTAAATAAATCTGCCTGGCTTGCTTTTATTAATCTGTATTGGTTATGCTCTGTTTTGAGTAAATCAACTCATTGGGGTTTTCAGATTACATGTAATCCAAATGTTAAAGAATGGAGTCTTTGTTCTAAGATAGTACTTACTAACAGCTCCTTCAAAAGTATTAATCTAACTCCTAACTCGATCAGATTTGTAGATCCTTAAAGGAAAGTAGAATTCATTCAGAAACAAACTCATTGCATGAAACACTGAACACCATAGGCTGAGATTCCATGTCATCTTATTTGTTCTTTGGATATGCTGATTAGAAATAATTACTTTTCCCCATAGGAGTCTCCAGCTTTCTAATGACTTTTTAAAAATGTGAGCCTTCAAGACCATAATACACGAAGTTAATATTGCTTTACAGCCACTGCTGCATGAGAGGTCGCAACCACTGTCAATAAATGTCGCTGCTGACTGAAATATTTTTTTTCTCTGCAGTATACACATTGAGTCCCATAGGCCAACTTTATAGAATTAAGGCCCTGCTAAGAATTTATTTTTACTTGGATTGATTGATAACCTAATTCCCTAAGCTTTGACTGAAAGAGTTGGCTGTAACCCACCATTAAATCCATCTTCCAGTAAGGAAGATGGATATAGACCCTGTTCAGTGCTTTGGAGACATGCTTAGTGCTGACTTTGGGTTTTAGAAATAGAAAACAGTTGTGGTATTGCCAAAGAAAGCTGTTTGCTCGCACAGGTAGAAGACATGGACTTGGTACGTGTTCACCACTGTTCTTACTGTTTCCAGCTGTCTTCCTTCAAATAGGGTTTTCTTCTTTGGCTACCTGTGATCCAAATCAAGGGCCTTGGGCACTGCACTAGCTAGCACTTTGCCTTTGAATGGTTTCCCAGTGTATCAACTGCCTAACCCTTCTTACTTGGTCTCAGATCTGATAAACTATCTGAAGTGGTAATAGAAGTAATCTATATAACTCATAAGACAAATAACTTTTGTATATGAGGAGTCAGTGACTGCAGGAAGGTATGGGGATGTAAAGTGAGAATTTATTGTCTTGTAATAGAATCATCTAAACAGTTAAGTTTCTATTCCATGGTTTAAAATATTTGATTATGGAGAAGTTGTCCAGGGTCTCACTAAAAATGCTCTGACAGAGATTTTGAGGAAATTTTACCAGATTACAACAAATTTTAAGATTTGTTGGAGTTCAGGGGAGGTGGTTCAGCATCTAGAGACTCTTGTTGTACTCAAGACCCAAGTTTAATGCCTGGGACTCAGAGTTCAAAGAGACAGCTGAGTTCTGAAAAGTCCTGTGATGTCCACATGCATTCTTCTCTGTTCATGCCTACACAGTCTCATGGATACACACACACATACACACAAGCACACTCAGAGATGCTCACATGTACACACACACACTCACACATACATAGAGATACACACAGACACATGCATGTACACACATACTCACATACACATGCACTCACAGACACATGTACACACATACACACACTCACCTATACAGGTATGCACATACAGGCACACACATGTACACACACACACTCACATACACAGGCACTCATACACAGGCACTCACAGACACATGTACACACACACCCAAACACTGACCTATACAGGCATGCACATACAGGCACACACATGTACACACACATACACACATGAACTCACACACTAAGAACAATGATAATAACAATAAATATTTGTTAGTATTAAGATATAATTCCCATATCAAGATTTTTAATAGCGATTAACTTGTAATATTTCTGACTTTTGTATTGAAAACACATTTTTTCCATATCTAATTTTCTATATTCTAAACATATTTTCTAATTCATAGAATAGATCCTTTCCACCTCCCCACCCATTGAACTAAATAGCTACAACTGTGACATAACTATTGTGCCTCACATCTACTGACAGTAATTCAAATTCATTTTACATTCTGTACACACACGTATAATCTTACTGGCTTTTCCCTGTTACCAGGTACACAGGTAGGATTTTATCACCATCACTAAAAAAGGAGAAGCAGCCTATAGATTGAAAGAGATTTAGGTGGTCAGAACTACTAAATTCATCACTATGGACAAAGTCAATTCCTTTGCACAATGAACTGTAAGATCTCCACTGGCATGTTCATAAAAATTGTGAGATTTGGAACACAAAGTGGACCCTAAAGATGACAACGAAAGGATAGAGTGGTAAGGACATAGTTCAGGTAAGACAAAGTTCAGATGGGAGTCAGGACTTCAAATAAGGTTTTGTTGAGATGTTTTACATAAGAAATTATGTCTATTATGGTTTATGAAAAAGCTTGTGGCCAAGTTAGTGACTTTGAATTGGGGAACATGTCCTCCTGTGACATTCAACCTGTAGGTCACAGCTCACACTAGGGACCCATATCAGATAATTATATTAAGATTCAGAACAATAGCAAAATTACAGTTATAAAGTGGCAGCAAAATTCTTTTTATGGTCTATGTGGACTTCATTAAAGGGTTGCAGCATTAGGAAGGCTGAGAACCACTAGCATGTTCATAAAAATTGAACATAAAATGTTCATTAGAAAATGAACATGCTCTAGAGAATGTGAGGTAAAGGTCCTGGTGTATATAGACTTGATAAAGGCTGCCATTTCTAAATATTGTATGTTATATAGTATAGTGCTGTAGAGCAAACAGTTATCCGGTCCCCAAGATCGGTGGTACCAAGGCTGAGAAACCCAAAAATAGATTAAGGAAGGTCACAGATGTCTCTCTACAGGATTAGAATCCCCATCCCCCAAATATTAGGGAACCACTGAACTTGTTAAAGGAAAAGTGGCTGTGCCCAAGGCAAATAGGTCAGAAATGGTTGTCTGGAAAATTCACTTTTGGGCTCCATGGAACTCTTATCTTGGTTATATAGGATGCTATAAGATCGTCTTATGTATTTCCAGAAGCATGTTATGGGTGTGAGGTGGGTCTAGGAAGAGACTGAATTTTTTTTTTTTTTTTTTTTTTTTTTTTTTTTTTTTTTTGGTAAAACAATGCCCTAGTCAGATTTTAATAGTTACCTGGAAAGCCGTAATACCTGAATTATAAACCATTAACTCTCCAGTTTACACACCTACATCTATCACAAGAACTAGTACACAACTTGACAATCAAAAGGTGAGAGACACTCACTCATGCACTATTCAGAAAGAGACTGAATCTTGCAGGCAGGCATATCTTTACTAGGCAAGTGAGATAAGAATTCAGCTGCCAGGACGACAGAGTCCCATGGCAAGAGAAAGTTTCTTTCCCTAATGATTTTGGAGGCCTCCTGTGGGCACCCAAGCAGATCTGAGAGGCCTCAGTTAGGCTGTCTTGCCTGTCAATCAAGCAGGTTTACACCAGAGAGGTCTGTGTTGAAGTGAGCAGAGTAATGTTTCCCTGAACCCTGAAGGGGCAGTCGTTACGGTGATGAGATGTGAATGCTGCCAGGGGCCACAGGAATCTTGGACATATCTGGAGTAGATTCACGCCCTCGGCGTCATTCTTAACTCTCAGCTTTGTAAAGGTCCGGGCATTCAGCTGCATTCACATGATGGAATTTAGACGAGGGGATCTGCTGCCCTGCGAGTCACCCTTTCCGGGTGCTCTTCTAGCGTCTGCTCACTCCCACAATGCTTAGGTTTCTTTTTTTTTTCCATATTCCTACCCCCTCCCCAATCTCCAAGATGACGTCCCCACCCCACTATCCCCACACCACCAGACTCAAGTCTCTCGAGGGTTAGGGGCATCTTCTCTCTCTGGGCGGGACCAGGCAGTCCTCTGCTGTATATGTGTCCAGGACCTCATATCAGCTGGTGTATGCTGTCTGGTTGGTGGCTCAGTGTCTGAGAGATTTCCGGGAGTGGTGGTCTGGGGGGGGGGTGGTGATCCAGGTTAATTGAGACTGCTAGGTCTTCTTATGGGGTCTCCCTCCTCCTAAGCTTCTTCCAGCTTTCCCCTAATTCCACCACAGGAGTCCCCAGCTTCTGTCCATTGGGTGGATGTAAGTATTTGTATCTGATTCTGTCAGCTGCTTGTTGGTCCTCTTTCAGAGGGCAGCCATGCTAGGCTCCTGTCTGTAAGCATAGCACAGCATCAGTAATAGTGTAAGGCTTTGGAGCCTTCCCGTGAGCTGGATTCCCCCCCCCCCCCCCCCAGTGCTTAGTTTTAATCCTTTGAATGCCACATGACAGGAAGCAGGCCCTTCTCTTCTGTACTGATATATGTCTGTCTGTCTGTCTGTCTGTCTGTCTCTCTCCAGGTAATATGATCAGGTAAAGCATATAGAAATGTACTGGAGCAATGGGAGTGTCTCTCTTTAGTTGTGTATTGAAAAGCAAAAGACAGATGGTAGGAGAGGCCAGGTATCCTGACGATGCCTCAGTCCGTTATTAAAGGGTGTGTTGTTGTGCATCAACAATGCTCGTTTCAGTGCAGAATCCAGAAACAATATTATTGACAGGAGTAACCAAAACTTCTCCTAACCCCAAACCTGTAGGTGTTCAAGAATCTGGGACAGGCTTTTTTAAAAGTCTCCCCCTCTGAGCAAAAGTGCTCATTTGTTAGAGCTACAAACTACCTCGAGGGCCAAGAAAATATCAAGCCTTATAGATTATTTCAAAATCATTCTAATTCTAGCCTGGAAGAAAGGTCAGTCTGCAAAAGTTTTATTTTTCAAAATCCTGTGGCAGAGAGCAGCTGTTTCCTGAGGCACATTCATTAGCTCCAGGGCTAAGGGAATCATCATTTATTAATATCCTTGCATTTCTGGGGACTCTTCCTCTGAGCATGGTCAGGTTCCTCCTCTGCGCCAGATCTCATTTTGCAGGAGGATGTAAACCTATTTTTAGTGTGCTGCAATGTGCCCCCAGACTCGGAAGAGAAAAGAAGACAGCCGTCTATTTAGAACAATGTTTAAACTTTTTTACTTTTTCTTTCTTTTTTTTTTTTTTGGCTTGGAACTTTATTCAAGAACACAACAAATGCAGTTGGAAGTGAGTTAGAAAATTCCCTAGCGAGATTTTGCATTTTTTTTTCTGCACCTATTTGGACAAACATAGTAAATACTGAAGAATAACAATGGGATACAAGAGAGTTAAATGCAAATCCAGGTGTTGCAGTAAGGGTGCCTCCTGAAGTGTGTTATAAATTTTTCTTGTTAAATTCATATTTGTAGTTCCTCAGGCGATATAAGCTGATGACTGATGGTTTCCCCTGATAAGATAGCTCTCATTATGAAATACAGCATACATATTAATACCCACACCCATGTTTTATGGTTATGTTTAAATCTTGTGTCGTCAGCTGTCTATTTTTATTTTCCAATTTTCAGGTTCAATAAATTTAAGTTAATGGTTTTAGATAAAAAGCAAATGTAGCCAGTTAGTAACTTATAGTTCCATAATTCCTTGTCAGACTTAAGAAGGGTAGGGCACACACTGTCTTAGCCCTCTTTGAGAAGGTTTTGTGTGTGCATGTGCGTGTGTGAGTGTGTGTGGCTGGAAAGTACACAGCTTGATGTGGAAAGGTAAATTAGAGGTAGGCAGAATTACCACAAAACATAGTAAAATGTACCACAAAAAGTCTTAAAAGGGATCAGGGGTCATCATTTTAAATGAGATTTTACTTTTGAAATTAAAATGCACTAATGCTGTCTCTTACCTTCTCTTTCCTCTCTCTGACCCCTCCAATATACTAGCTTCTTCTCTTTTGTTTAGTTGTTGCTATTGATTTCTCTATTATCTATCTATCTGTCTGTCTATCATCTATTTATCTACATATATACATATGCATTCCTAGACATGTGAGAACAATCTCTTCAGTCTCTATAACGTGACCTGGAATCATTCTGTTGACGCTGTCGGTGTCCTGCGGCAGAGTCTTCTCTGACTTTTAGGGTGTGAGGGATGGTGGATAAACAGTAAAAGAGCCAGTGATAACTTAGGTCAGTATTAGTAAATAATAATGTTCTTGGTTAATCACTTCCTTAACTCTATCAAATTAAGGAAGTTTCCTGGTGTACGACCCTGAAAATTAGGGAAGCATAAGACTCTAAGCGAATTTCATGGGAAGTTTGCATCTGGACCTTGAACACAGCCTCCTGTTATAAAATAACTCCCATCTCGCTTCCTTTATGGTTACTTATCCTTCCTTAGAAAAGTGTCATGTCTAAAGATTGTGTACTAAATACTTCCCTTTTGACTTTGTCTTTGTGTCTAAACTCTGGAATGCTATGTGATATGAGTGCATTTAAACTGTGCTACTGTTGTCATATAAACGATAATAACATGATTCACAAGTGCCAGAATACATTATTACCTAGTAATAGGAAGTCTTTTTTTTTTTTTTTAAATGTAGAGAAGGCCTCTTGTAAGATTAAATGAGAAATCCAATTTCTGGAAACTCTTATCTGTTGAAACATGTAGATTTGTTCACACTCTCAATTTCTCAGTCTTGAGTGACATTCTATAGCCCATAAATAATATTGTTCTCTGTCACTGTTTGGTAAGTGATGTAAGAACACAGGATTCACGGTGAAAAGTGGAGCAGAAGGAGTGTAAGAATCAGAGGACCAAGGAGTTTGCTGTGAGACCGTGTCTCCAAGTCAGCAGCTGCACTGATAATGTTTCACCAACATGACTTCCTTCCTGTCTTAGTTGGGGTTACTATTTCTGTGATTAAACCATATCAAAAAGCAAACTGGGGCAGAAACGGGTTATTTTACTTGCATGTCACATCATAGTTCATCAATGAAGGAAGTCAGGATGGAAACTCAAACAGGGCAGGAACTAGGATGCAGGAGCTGATGCAGAGGCCATGGAGGGGGCTGCTTACTAGTTTGCTCTACATGGCTTGCTCAGCCTGCTTTCTTATAGAGCCCAGGACCACCAGCCCAGCGATGGCTCTACCCAGAATGGGCTGGACCTTCTCTCATCAATTACTCTTTAACAACATGCCACATTGGTTGGGGGGGGGGGGAGCGTGTGGGGGACTTTTGGGATAGCATTGGAAATGTAAATGAAATAAATACCTAATTAAAAAAAATCATGCCACAAAGGCTTGCCTACAGCTTGATCTTATGGAGGAACTGTTTTTGTTTTTGTTTTTTTGTTTTTTTTACTTTCTATAAATGCAAGCTTTATTATTCATGTACCGTCTATAGACAAAAACCAACAGCCCCATACCCCAACAAGAAAATTGAAAAAAAAAATTAACAAAAAGCCTGCGCTGGGGAACCAGAAACCCTGTGCCATGCCATCTCTACTTTGGTACCCAGAAGAGAGTCTGAGACTCTTCAAGGCTTCCAAAGCGTTGGGGAATCCAGAATCATTTTTGATAAGACTCCTCGGGGTTCTGCCTGGTGGTCCCTCTTGATGTACAGTGGCAACAGCATATTTTCCAATTCTTGTGGGCCTTAGACAACCGATTGAGAATCTCATGCCTTTTCCAGAAGAACCAAATCCTAAGGAGTCCTTTAGTCGGTTTGAGCGCATCAGCTGAGACCTCCAGCCTCTCCTTCTTAGGGTAGCAGTCCTCTCTTGAAGTGGTTTTTTTTAGCTCCTGGAACTGCTCACAGGTGAACCCAGAGCTTCTATCCATGCAAGAAAAACTTGGAGTTGTCTTCATCTCAGTTACTTCTATCTTGGCTGCAGCTCACTTGAGCTCTGTTCTTCAGTTTGGAGGGACTTCAGCTTGTGTCACATTGACATAAAACTAGTCAGTACATGAACTGAACAAGGACAACGACAAGATATGCTAAAGTGGACGAGGGAAGCCCAAGAAGCCGCAACCCTACACATTTAGCAGGTTTTATACCGTATGTTGTGCATGTATACAAATCACATGTAACAACACATATACACAGATGCATGTTAGGAACAACCAATGGGGAAAAAAAAGATGCCATGGATTTAAAAGAGAGGAAGAAGGGGTGTATGGGAGGTTTGAAGAGAGGAAAGGGAAGGGATGTATGCTATAGCTATATAATTATCATTATAATAATTAAAAATGACATAAGCCGGTTTAGAAGAAGGTCTCTGTCCTTACCCTTATTTCATTTGTCTTCAACACATAATGTTTTCAAGGTGGGAAGTCTGCTTTCTTGCATTGTGTTTGCTTTTATAATAAATCTGTGTAAAAGAATCCTGTTTTCTATACCTGTTCATAGCAGCCCCATAGGGAGGAGGAAGGTGCATCTGTGGGTCTGACTAATGATGACTTGCTCAACGACTATGTTTCCGTCTATTTTAATTGCCAGGTTGAATCATACCCGTTACCCACATTCACTTCATTCTGGTTCATATTTGTAATACCGCTCTGACACTGTGGCCAACCACTCACTGGAGGTGAGGCTATTAACGTGGCTGTAATGACCGAAACCTATGCCTACCTCTGAGTTCTATCAGCAGAAAAGCAGGTCTAGACTGGTTTGGCCACAGTTGTTCTAAATGCTGAAATATTGGGTGGTTCTGTTCTTAGAGGATGAGCGGGTGGTTTGATTTCCAGACTGGTCCTCGCTGTTGCTAAAGTCAATACCTTGCAGTTTCAGGGGGTCACTCTTCCTTCCTGTCTGTCAGTCCAGGCAGTCTTTGCTTCTGACTTTTGTTTCCTTCCAGTGCCTCCTGTGTATGTCTTCAACAGCATCAGATTACATCATGTGATGTTTCTTGTCTCTTTACATGTTCTTTTCCTAGGATGTGTGTGACATGAGCCAGAGAAACCTCTCCATTTTGAAGAGCTTCAGTGCTAAGATGCCCTGTACAGTTGCGGAAAACATCCCGTTATAAGGCATTTAATGTTAATAACATCTTCAGAGGTCTCTTTGATATGCAGCCTGGTCACAGACCCCAGGGAATTGTGATGTGCGTATTTCTTGTAATTCTGCCTCTTAAAATGGCAATACAAGTCAATTCACGAACTGTTTAAGTCAACTCAAGGGCTATTCAAGTCCTCTGTGTTTTTTTTCCTCCAGAGTTGGTTTGGGGACTGTTATCTTTCTGTTTTCTCATTGGATATGCTGGATCCTGGCATCAACCTGTCTACACCTTGTCTACACCACAGGAGCTCAAACCATCTTTACCCTCTTTCAGTCTGCCATTTTCCCCACACATTATTTCACTTTTGCTCAAATGTCTGTCTGTCTGTCTGCCTTTTCTTCCTTATTTCCTTTCTTTCCCCTTTCTTTGTGTGTGTGTGTATGTACATGCATATGTGCCTCTGTGTGTGTGTGTGTGTGTGTGTGTGTGTGTGTGTGTGTGTGTGACTTACTAAATAGACAAGGCTGGCCTTGAGCTCACAGAGATCTTTCTGGTTCTTTCTTCTGTGTGGTGGGATTAGATGTATGTGCCGCCATGCTCAGCCATGCCTTCATTTCTTTCTTTTTCTTTTTTTTTTTCAATTTTTTTATTAGATATTTTTTTCATTTACATTTCAAATGCTATCCAGAAAGTCCCCTATACCCTCCCCCTGCCCTGCTACCCTATCCACCCACTCCCACTTCTTGGCCCTGGCATTCTCCTGTACTGGGGCATGTAAAGTTTGCAAGACCAAGGGGCCTATCTTCCCAATGATGGCTGACTAGGCCATCTTCTGATACATATGCAGCTAGAGACACGAGCATTTCTTAATTCTTGTTTTCTTCTTACTGTGTTTTCTTCAGCAAAGTTCACATGTAATTCTGGGGACTTTTTCTGGGTAGCGGAAATCTTTGTTTATATCTCACTTAACCTAACCACCTAACTGATCGCAAATAAAGCTATTTGCAGTCCCTTTTCCAGCTAACTTATGTTCTACTTTAGGAATGCGAGTGTGTTTGATTATAGCGTGAAACACTAACTCCCTTGACAGGGTTATGTAATACACAGTGTGTGCACCAAATCACTTTCCTAAAACCTGGAATACGTTTAGTTCTGAGACAACCTGACCATAGTCATTCTTGTGACCATACTCCCTGGGTACTAGGGTGGCTTACTTATTTAATTTTTTTGTGCTGACACATAGTTTCTTAAGCTTCTCTTTATGATGCTGTCTATCAAATAGTTGCTGAAAATAATGATGAATTCTATTAGGGACCTGATTTTCTTCTGTCTACTTTTGAAAGTGGGTTACTCATTCTGCTAAGTACACATCATTTTGAGAACTGATATCAGAGCTGGGCCAGAGAAATGCAGATTCTAAGAGTGTTAGAAGTTTGAGAAGGAGCGTGACCATGTTCTAAGGAAGAGGAGCAGCAGCAGCAGCAGCAGCAGCAGTCCATTTTTCTTAGAGGTGCATGCTTGGCTTCTCGTTAACAAGAAACTCTGGGCTTTGTTCCAGAATTTTAATTTACTGTTGATAGCCACACATGAATCTGGAAGGTCGACGATTCTGCTAGCTGTGGCAGAGTCCCATAAAATATACTGGGTTTCTCCCCCTGCTAGATAAAATTTGTGTTGGGAAAATTTACCTCGGGTACTTAGCAGCCTTACTAATGCAGCACTCTTGTTTAGCTGGTAATTGTGAAAGCAATGCTTTCCTTTACCTTGTTTCCTCTTGACTTTATCTGCACCTAATCCTTAATCTCCTTACATTGCCTCTCTGTATGGAACCTAGGGCCTTGAATTTTAGACTTGTGCCCTACCATGGAGGACTATCCCTAGCCTAACTACGCTAATTTTTCTACTTGATCATTAGAAGGCTAAATCATGCTTAATCAAAGATAACCCCATGACAGACTTATTTTTTTTTATTAGGTATTTTCCTCATTTACATTTTCAATGCTATCCCAAAGGTCCCCCATACCCACCCCCCCCAGCCCCCTACCCACCCACTCCCCCTTTTTGGCCCTGGAGTTCCCCTGTACTGGGGCATATAAAGTTTGCAAGTCCAATGGGCCTCTCTTTGCAGTGATGGCCGACTAGGCCATCTTTTGATACATATGCAGCTAAAGATAAGAGCTCCCGGGTACTGGTTAGTTCATATTGTTGTTCCACCTATAGGGTTGCAGTTCCCTATAGCTCCTTGGGTAATTTCTCTAGCTCCTCCATTAGGGGCCGTGTGACCCATCCAATAGCTGACTGTGATCATCCACTTCTGTGTTTGCTAGGCCCCGGCATAGTCTCACAAGAGAGAGCTATAACTGGGTCCTTTCAGCGAAATCTTGCTAGTGTATGCAATGGTGTCAGCATTTGGAAGCTGATTATGGGATGGATCCCTGCATATGGCAGTCACTAGATGGTCCATCCTTTTGTCACAGCTCCAAATTTTGTCTCTGTAACTCCTTCCATGGGTGTTTTGTTCCCAATTCTAAGAAAGGGTAAAGTGTCCACACTTTGGTCTTCGTTCTTCTTGAATTTCATGCGTTTGGCAAGTTGTATCTTATATCTTGGGTATCCTAAGTTTCTGGGCTATTATCCACTTATCAGTGAGTACATATTGTGCGAGTTCCTTTGTGATTGGGTTACTCATGACAGACTTATAAATGGTTAATTATGAGAAAAGAAATTTATTTTCTGGCAGCATTCCATGATCAGTCTTGAGGTGAACAATCTCGTATGTTTTGAAAGCTATGAGTTTTTATGAGTTTTATGAACATAGAGTTGAACATGTCCCATTGATATGTGAGAATGCCCTGTCCTTCTAAGTCTGCTGGAGTTCTGTGAGGCAAGCCCCAGGGAGTTGCTTCAAAGACTTACACATCTATCTGAAGGTAAACAGACCTGGAGCAGAGGGTGAGGTGTGAGTGCTTTCAAGTGTATTAAGGGACTGAAAATGGCCGCCAACTTACAGAATCCTTTGTGGTTCTCCTGGCTGTTCCTCTTGTTCATGGCTCTCTTCCCTCTGAAGTATAGAGAACATGGTGGTCTTGTTGGTAACTCCCCTTAGCTGAAAGTAGTCCTTCCTTAGACGCCAAGTACACATGTACATTGGGATGCTCCCATCGTGGTAATCAGCTATTGCCTGAGGTAAGCCGAACTCAGTTTCATCGTACAGCTCTGTAACTGATTTTCACGTGTGGTGTCTCGCTCGAGTTTATCTTCTCAGCTGCATCTCCTCCCTCCATAGAGCAAAGCTCACAGGCAGACCAAAGAAACAAGCCTTCCCTTCTCCCTCTGTAGGTCAACGTCATTACTTTTGAGTAAGAAATGACCAGGAGCTCGGCCATCAGCACTTATAATACCAGCAAGTATTCAGAAGTCTGTTTTTTTCTTTCTGAAGCATATTGCATATATAATCTCCTTTTTTATTCATTGACTTATTTATTTGCGATTCAACCTTTAAGATAAGTGTATGGGTTAAGCAAGAGTGAAAGCTGCAGTATTCTATTATTAAGTGTTTAGAGTGCTGGGTAACTTCTACTGTAACAAGTTTTATGTTTGGCATGTTTTCCGCCCAATAATTTATATTTCTATTCATTTTACATCAGATTGCAGCCTCCCTTTCCCCCCTCTCCTTCTAGTCCTTCCCTTACAAATCCTTCTCCTCATTGCCCCTCCCCTTCTTCTCAGAGAGGGGAGCCCCACTTAAGTAACACCCTACCCTGGGATATTCAGTCCCATGCGGACCAGGCACATCCTCTCCTGCTGAGACCTATCCAGGCAGTCCAGGTCGTGGAAGGAGACCCAATGTCAGGCAACAGAGTCCGAAACAGTCCCCTTTCCAATTGCTAGGAGACCCCCATGGAGACCAAGCTGCACATATGCTACAGATATGTTTTTCTTTACCTTTAGAGATTAAAGAACTTCCCTAAGTTAGCAGTATGAAGGTCTGTGTGGAAACTCCTGGTGGTTTCCAAACTTCTGGGTTTTAGGAAGTTTACTGATCTATGAGAGGTCAGATTATCTGGATAAACATAAGTTTTAAGAATGTATCTAAAAATGTAGCTGGAGCTGGATTTTATAAGCCAAACAGTAAAAAGTCTTCCAAAAATTTCCCTTTGTTTCTAAAAATAATTAAATTTAACTTCTTTTATATATTTTTTATCAGATATTTTCTTTATTTACATTTCAAATGCTATCCGGAAAGTTCCCTGTAACCTCCCCCACCCTGCTTCCCTACCCACCCACTCCCACTTCTTGGCCCTGGCATTCCCCTGTACTGAGGCATATAAAGTTTGCAATACCAACGGGTCCTTCTTCCCAGTGATGGCTGACTAAGCCATCTTCTGCTACATATGCAGCTACATACACAAGCTCTGGGGGTACTGGTTAGTTCATATTGTTGTTCCACCTATAGGGTTGCAGACCCCTTTAGCTCCTTGGGTCCTTTCTCTAGTTCCTCCACTGTGGGCCCTGTCTTCCATCCTATAGATGACTGTGAGCATCCACTTCTGTAATTGCCAGGCACTGGCATAGCCTCACAGGAGAAAGCTATATCAGGGACCTTTCAGCGAAATCTTGCTTCTTAAAATATGTTTCCTTCACATTTAGTATTTTGTGATTTTTTTTGTCATATTTGATCTTTCCTCATTGCTGGTAATGCCAATTCTTCTTCTTTTGACACTATCAATAGTTTCTTAAATATTATCATGAAATACTGTGATATTGTTCTGGCTAAGAACATTTGCTTCTCTTTCTTTCCATTCTCGTTGCTCTCTGAGAACTCACAGTTGATTTCTAATATGAAAATCTTAATCTTTAGAAGTACTTAACACTGTAAAATGAAAGGTAATTATCAAAATGCCGAGTAAAGTCAGGCTTTATCTCATACTCATTGAGGTGGATCTAGAGAGTTACTAGTAAACTACCTAGGTGTATGATTTTGTTTGTTTGTTTGTTTGTTTGTTTGTTTGGTGTGTATCCTGGGCAACTAAAACATGAAACATACCCACAATCACCATGGTTACATATGATGATAGTAAGAATGGTATTATTTCTTGGGTTACATGTCACTTTGTGTGAGTGCTGTTTCTAGAGTACTTTTCTTACATGATCCTAAGGACATGACATTAAACACCATCTGTCCAGTCTTTACACAGCTCAGGAGCCAGGCTTACCTCTCCCAAGCATATCTGAGAACTATCCTTCTAGGTGTCCCTAGTAGATTTCTTAAGATTTTTCTTTCATTATTGAAGGATCAGACTTAAATATAATTAAAGGCCCTGACCCCATTTTTCTCCAGACACATGGCACGTACAATCATACTCACAGCATACTGATTGTATGTAGTCCGCACACTATGAGTTAAAGCAACTGATTTGCAGAATAAAGCTTACACATAAAGCCATGGTACCCTTTATGATCTGAACCCTAGATACCCACCTCTTGAGATTCATATCTGAACCTGGATATGAATCTATACTCTCCATAAACAATTTTCTGTTTGAGATTCCTCGAACATAGTGTGCTCTTATCTGTTTAAATTAACTTTCAGATTTTGCCTGCAGAAACCTGATATCTACTTCTTGATGTCTGATAAGGATATCTGTAGATGGAGTGCTATTCCTTGCCCTTGACAAATGCCTTAGATAACTTTCAGTAATTTTTAATCTTCTCCTTTTTTGGATTTAGTAGTTATCAGCTTTCAATAGCTGTCATGGGCCAGGTAGCCTTGGTCCAAGGAAGACTACTAATTTTGTGTAGCATGCAAAAATTCTGGGATAGCGATTTAGTCTTTCTGGACTTTTATATGTCTTGAACCTTTGCTGGTATTCTGCTGGTCACAGCTTTTGAAATGACTGAGACTGGAAAAGGTGAGAGGCAATGCACTCAGTATGAAGATGGATTTTAAAACTAGAATGCATTGCAACTAACCAGCAACTGCAAAGTTTCAAGTTTGAGAAGCACAATGGAAGCTAGTTTAATAAAAGTAGCTTCATTTGTGTGTGTGTGTTGTTGTTGTTGTTGTCACAATATATCACAGGCTAGGAAATTAAAAAGTCTTTACAATTACATTTATGCATTGTGTATTTACTGTGATGTGGTGTGGGGAGGAGGGCTGTGCATAGCA
This sequence comes from Mus musculus, assembly GCF_000001635.26. NCBI lineage: Eukaryota > Metazoa > Chordata > Mammalia > Rodentia > Muridae > Mus > Mus musculus. The sequence continues at coordinate 110,325,180 of NC_000076.6, read as the reverse complement.
CAGCAAACATGCTGAGGTCAGAGGACAAGGTGTAGGGGTTGGTTTTCTCCTCCTGCCCTGTTGGTTCCAGAGATCAAACTCAAATTGTCAGTTCCTGGCACCAAGTGCCTTTACTAGCTCATCCTTGTCAGCCATGGCATAGTTTAAGCATCTAAAGGCTATGAAATCCTGGATGTGGTACTGACATCTACACAGCACTTGGAAAGGGCCTTCTTGCTGCTTCATAACATAGCAGTTTGGAAAGAGCCTGGGAGCAAGGTGGAGCTAAGAAAGAAAAGCTCACTCTGAAAACAACTAACTCTTCCCAAGAAACAACTTACTCCTGGGAAAATTACACAATTTCCTTTCTGACTAAGGAGCCATCCTGAACTGAACACCTCCCATTAGATACCTTGTTCCAACACAACTACATGAATTAAATTTTCAGGGCAATGATATTTGTGAGTCATAGTCAAACTGAAATAATTTTGTTTACTTATAAATCAAGGGCCAGTAAAATGTTCTCATCAGTTCCTGGTTTTGCTTTTCTGTCACTACCATGGTCATTATCTTCTTTTCTATTTATTTATTTTTCTTTCAAATTCTTTCTTTTAAAGGGACATGGATGCTCAGTGCTAAGCTATATATATCTTATGCTACAGAAGTTATGAAAAGGTTTAAATAATGTCCTTTTAAACCACTGGTTAGGAATCTTTGGGTACAGTTATTGTGGAAGAACTTTAATATAATATGCCACTTCCTTTATCTAGAGCAATCTCATGTTAGATGACCCATCAAGAAATTATCTTTTAAGAAATGAGGGACATTTAATGATGTGCATATGAATAATCATATTTAGGATCAGAAGTATGGAATCACCAAACATTATATCTGGGCTAACAACATAAAAACTTAATTGTTGAAATGTAAATTAGTAGCTCAATGAATTAATCGTGTGTGGGAGAACCTTAATTTGCCTATCTCAACAGTGGGCATCAGAATACCTACCAGTAATGGCTAAGTTCCGTTATGAACTTGGGTTATGAACTACTTTGAGCTTTGGGTATGTTTTGAGGGTGACTCCAGGAAAGTGTAATAGAGATAAGAAAGTCACCCTGAATATAAGTGAGCTGAAGTCTCAGACAAGATCAAATGAAAAAAAGGTGTAGAGGAATTTTAATCCAGCAATATGGCTGCTCTGTCAAGGGATGACATCCAAAGAACTTTCAGGTCTGAGTGATCTAGCTGGAATGACACACCTTTAATCTCTCAGGCAGGTCTGCAGACATGTCCTTAGTACACACCTGTAATCCTAAGCAATGAAGGTAAAGTGAGTATGTAGAAGGAAGCAGCCATGTTTGAAAGTGATGTCTAATTGAAGGGCAGACAAAGTAATGAATCAGAGAAGGATTTGACAGAATGAGTCAGAGATAAGATATGCCCAACCCTCACAGGATCAAAAGGAAAAAAAAAAAAAGAGGCTACTTAAGAACAGGCAGAGTGAGTCAGTTCCATGAGTACAGTTCAGTTGAGTTTAGGCAATGCAGTAGAGTTCAGTTGAGTTCAGTGGAGTGCAGTTTGGTGTGGTTCAGTATAGCTCAGTTGAATGCAGTTAAGCTCAATTGAGTTCATGCAGGTCTATCCAGTTCCAATTAGTTTGTGTAGTCAGTGCAGTTGGTGCAGTTCGGTTTGTGTAATTCAGAGGCAGTTTTTCCAAGATCAATTCAGTGAGAAGTAGGTTTGGTTCAGTCAGCTTGGAGAGGAGTTTTGAGCCAGAATGGCTGAGTTGAATGAGCTAGCCAGAGTTCAGAAAGAACTACAGAAAGGGTGAGCTTGTTCATCACTAAGCCTCCAAGATGACAATTACATCTTTACAAAAAAAGGAAGGTAATTGGTCAGGACACAGTTCAAGCCACACATGACTCCTCCTCCTCCTCCTCCTCCTCCTCCTCCTCCTCCTCCTCCTCCTCCTCCTCCTCCACGGTAGACAACATGTCTTTAAACTGAGCACAAGTTAACCCTTCCTCCTTTAAGCCATTTTTTTCTAAGGTATTTGGTCACAGCAATAAGAAAAGTGACAAATACATTAGCCCAGAGAATTATTGGGGGGGGGGGGCAAGGGATAGGATGTATTGGACAGTTTGCCCTATTAGTAATTGATAAGCTAGTTTTCCCTAGTCCAACTTTGCTGTCTATGGAGAAGACACAGAATTTTATCAAAACACTGCCATTTAAAGGAAAATGAACATTTGTTATTCTTTGGGCCACTATTCTTACAGGCCAAGGCAGAAAGGTACAAGTGATTTCTGCAAAGGAATTGGTTGCATCATAGAGTGGGAGCCTTGGCCCACATTTAAACATGGTCTTTATTAAACTTGACAGGAGGGGGGGATTTATAAAAAATTTCTTGTCTAAAATCTAGGAAAATATAATTTAAAACAAATGTGTGCCTCCATTTGCAAAATATGTGTTAAGTGTCAGGGACCCATAGAAAACACCCTGAGGGTCATAGTCCCACCTCAATTTTATACCATCTTGACAACTAATTTTATACCATCTTGACTACTGGGTATTTCCCCATGAGCATGTTATGCCATTGGGAACACTAATTAATCTGCCTGGCAGAAACTGGACCAAATCTGTTTAATTTGTTCCTTACATTACTTAATTAAGGCTCTTATCTGCAGGACTGCATGTGGCATGAGAAGGCTAACCTCAGCCCCCAGAGCCCCAGCCAGCTTGCATCTAAGATCCAAGTCCAGTGAGCTGGAGAGACCACACCAACTTCATGATTTTTTTTTCCCAACCCAGTGGCTTCTGCTTTATGTTCTTCTGTTAGCCGTTTTACTCGTTTTAAGGCATCCACCCAGGCATGGCAGGATGTAATTGCGATTTGCATGTATTGTGCTTGCAGTGCACTCAAGTTGACCCGAATGCCTTGCAGGGCTGAGGTGGTTTCACTGAACATTTCAGCTATAGGCAATTCCACGCCACTTTTCTCATTAGACGGGTTCTGAAACAGCAGACACTGCCCATGGGGTATGCATAAATAACACTCTAAAACATGCCATGCTTTTCTGTCCTTAGCTGAATTATGAATCTCTGTTTTGGATTTTTTTTTTTTGACATTTCAAGTGTATCTTGGCCTAAAATGCCCTCTTTGCTTTATAGTTTTTACACTCCCATGTTTCCTATGCTCACTCTATCTACTAGTTCCTGCACCAGTTTGACCCTTCACATAAAATATCTTTCCCAGCTACTCACCCTTTGCTGTCTCCTCTCATCTCTTCTTCTCCCCCTCTCTGTCTCTTCTACTTCCTCCTTCCCTCTTTCCTGTTAAATCTTATCCTCTTCTGCATCATGTACTGCAACGGGTTTGCTTCTATCTGTTCCGTCAGGGCCTGTCCCAAACCAAACTGCATGCTTTGTGATGGATCGGAATGCATTTGGATTTGTTCACTATTGTATTCCTGTGCCTATGTAGATCTTCTGTACCTCTGTGACTTAACCCAGTGTCTGCCTGGGATGTTCTCAGTTGAAATTCCATTCTTTCTTTCTTTGGTTCTCAACCTGTGGGTTACGATCCCTTTGTAGGTCAAAAGGCCCTTTCACAGAGGTCACATATCAGATATTTTGCATATCAGATATTTATACTTCTACATAAATATACTAATATTATGATTACTAACAGGTAAATTACAGTTATAAAGTAACAGCAAAATGATTTTATGGTGGCTCTTACCGTAACACAAGGAACTATATTAAAGCCTTAGGAAGGTTGAGAACCACCACTCTACTCCTAGGGTTTTTGCTTAGCCTAGCAAACTGCCTCCTCTTTGTAAAGGACTACTGCATTTCTCTACCTTTGGATTGCTTATGGGGATTCTGAGGCTCAGAAGGCTCATGTGAGGACTATAGAAGATAATTTTTGAGAAGCATCCAGGAGTGCCTGGTATGCATTTAGTGTTTAATGAGTTTCAGGTTTCGTTGCTAGGGCCAAAATAGCTTCTCTGCGTTTTGACAGATTTGGAGTCTTAAAATGCGTGATAGTATTGATAGCTAAGTAAAATTGGAAACCAGAACGTTACCCGGATTACTCCCCTTCACTTGGTGATGATATAGGACTCCAGCATCCTTCCATCACATGGTACTGTATCCCAACCACCATCTTTGGAATCTTAAGCCCTCTGTCCATCAGAAGGGAAGAAGTCATATTTATCATTAAATAGTACTGTGTTCATTGCATTTAGTCTATGATTTTTCATGATATTTGTGTTTAAATTGCCTAGTATGGTCATGTGCTATTCAGGAACAAACTTAACCTGACAACTTAAAGAGCTGTGGGAAAGAGGGCCAAGCTACGACACGTCTCCAAAATAGCATCCCTGAAGCTGTTCATGGTTGGAAACCACAATAACTGCAGAGATACCTCTGTACTTCTTCTCATCAAATTCCCCTTTCATTTAATTTTAGGTTTAGATAGATTTCAATGCAAGATTAACGAGCTCAATCAACCTCATAATTTGACCGTGAGGTGACAATTATAACTTCTCCTAGATTGGTTAGTTATCTTTTTGCAATAACATCTCTAGGCTTTGGTTCCATAGTGAGATGGTTTTTCTAGCTTACCAAGTCAAAGATTTTAATTCTGACACTGAAGGAATTCATCATGTTGACCCAACAGGCCCACCCACCCCCTCTCTTTGTATAGTTTGTATTCAATCTTTCAGTCTACTTTCATTTATTTCATAAAATAGACTTGGCAGTCCTCAGGCTACATTGTGAATAAAAGTAAGGGAGGGAGGCCGGAGAGAAGGGAGAGAAAGAGGGGTAAAAGAAGGGAGGAAGAGATAGAGGCAGGGAGGGAGGGGGAGAGAGAGAGACAGAGAGTGCCTGATTTACTGACTGGGACTGACTAGGACAGAAGGACAAATATCCTCATTGTTTTTGCACCTTGGGGATAATCAGATGCATTGCAACTCTGTTGAGCTCAGGACAAGTAATTTGGCCACTCCAGTCAGAGGACACACAAAATGACAATCCAGTGACAACCTAAGTAGGACATTCCTTTCTAAGTACTGAGATATAAGCAGCCACCTGAGTCAGAGTTGAACTCAACCTTGTAAGCACCCCCATCTTTGGGGCTTATGCATTAATATCCCTGAGAAGCTCTTTTTGCTGACTGGTTAGTTTACTTTGGAGTCTCAGTAAATCCTTTCCTTGTGCTGTGTGGAGAGTTGTATGTGGGAGTGTCAGACCTGACCTATAGGTTTATAAGGTTGTGTTAATGCTGCCACCTATGTAGGGGGAGGGGGCTGCTGCTTAGGGAGAAAGAGGAAGCGTTCAGATTAACCCTAGGTTTATCAAGATTTAAGGAAACTTTAAATCTTCACACTAAGATTGATACATGATTGGTAGGTGTTTCTGTGTTAGGATTCATATTAGGATTAAAGTCCCATGTTGAGCAGAGTTTCTAAATCATATTTTCTTATTATCTGTCCCTAAAACTCTTCATTGTCTTTGACCCAGTCTCCTCGTTTCCTACTCATTTGTTCCCCAACTTCTTGGGTAAACACTTTTTTATTCTCTGGACCTGTGAATTTGACTGACTTCTCACGCCATTCAGCATGCAAGTGAGATTGCATAGTATTTATCTTAGTAGGTCTGGCTTATGATGCATATATCGTAAACTCCTCCAGACTTATCCTATTGTGGAAAATGAAAATCATTCCATTGTAAATGTATAGCATAGATTTCTATCCTTCTACCCCGTGATGGATAGTTTAGTTGTTTCTGTATTGGTAGCTTCTGCTGCTTGCCAGTGCTTGGGAATTGAACTCAGAGCTTTTTGCATGCCAAGCTAGCAGTCTACTGCTGAGCTGTGCCCTGTGTTTTAGCTCTTGCGAATAATGCAGCCATGAATGCTGGCCTCCAGCTATCTTTTCAAGGGTAGCAATTTGATGTCCTTGGGGTTGATCTCCAGAATTGCTGAGCAATATGTTAGTTTGGGTTTGATTTCTTTAGTAAATCCATACTGTTTTAACACTTGTTATACCACCCTTCCTTCCAACCCAAGGGGACACAGGTTCCCTTTTTCTCTACCTTCACCAACACTTATCTTTTATCTATTTTAAAAGCAGCCATTTTTTATACTTATAAGCCTACTCCTCATTATTCTGATTTACACGTCATTGATTAGTGACTTTGAAGTTTTACATAACCAATACCCTTTTTAAGCCTTCCTTTGGGAAATGCCCATTCATGTATGTGTTGACTTAGGCTGGGTTGTTTGTTAATTTGCTACTGAGATATACAAATTGTTTCAGGTTTCTAAGTATATTCTGTATATGTGATGTGCAAGTGTCTGTCCTAATTTGGTTTCCGAGTTTCTTGTCTGTTTTTGGTTTGCCCTGTGGGATGCTCCTTGTTTGATTTAGTCCTGTGTGTTTATTTGAGATTTGCTGCCTAAGTTTGTAGAGCGATATGTAGAAAATGCAAAGTCCACAGTCAGAGAGCACTCTATCTAGTTCCTTCTAGTTATGCTTTCTGGGATTTGTTTACAACACTTATCCACTTGGAGCTGAATTTTGCCCATGGTTTTAGACAAAGAACTTCTGACAAATGAGTAAAGTTGAAGTTCAGGCTCTGGATGCTTGATGAACTTGGTATCCATGCTGTGTGGCCAAGATGGTCTTAAGGGCAGTTGTGTGAAACTACTCCTAAGCAGTAAGGCATCAGGGCCATCTTTTCATAAGTATGAATGTCCTGGACCTTGGCTGGAACTCTTGTGTTCAAACAGGATGGTAGTGTCATTTTTCTTTCCTTAATTTTTTCTGGACATGTGTAAACATTTCTGTATTCTGTGCGTGCATTTTTTTAAATTAATTAATTAATTAATTTTACACTCCATATTTTATTCCACCCCTGTCCACCCTCCTACTGATCCACATCCCATACCTCCTCCCCAGACCCCTGTCTCCATGTGTATGTCCCCACCCCATCATGCCACCTGACCTCTAAACTTCCTGGGGCCTCCAGTCTCTTAAAAGTTAGGTGCATCTTCTCTGAATGAACACTGACCTGGAAGTCCTCTACTGGATGTGTGCTGGGCGCCTCATGTCAGCTGGTGTATGCTGCCTGCTTGGTGGTCCAGTGTTTGAGAGATCTCAAGGGTCCAGGTTAATTTAGACTGCTGGTCCTCCTACAGGGTCTCCCTCTTCCTTAGCTTCTTTCAGTCTTTCCCTAATTCAACAGCAGGGGTCAGCTGCTTCTGTCTATTGGTTGGGTGTAACTATCTGCCTCTGACCCTTTCAGCTGCTTGTTGGGTCTTCCAGAGTGCAGTCATATCAGGACTCAAAGGGAGGGACCTTGGATGAAGTGCCTGGCAGTGAAGATTGGGAACTTGTGGAGCCCACCTCCAGCAGGAAGACAGGGCATCAAATGAGGAAGGGGGGCATCCCTTGGGGGTCACAACTCTGACCCATGATTGTTCCTATCTGAAAGAATTACAGGGATAGAAATGGAGAGGAGCCTGAGGAAGAAAAGGCTCAGGGACAGGCCCAAAGAGGGATCTAGCTCAAGGGGAGGTACCAAGGCCTGACACTATTGCTGAGGCTGTGCATGGTTTTATTGAGTTTCAAACTAAGCAAATAGAACTAACTGTTGGTTTAAAGTGCTAAGTGAGCGAGCCACAGGGAGCACATTATCCTGAGGCTCTTTAAGTGCTTAGCCCCTGCTGCCAATTTGCTTTCAAGTGCAATTCAGGAAGCTGGTTATGGTCTACCAAGTTCTAAATAACATGGGCCTTGTTCACCTTCCAAATTAGCTCCTCCCTTTTACGTTGCTACCGTGATCCATGAGGGTGACCGTTCTTATCCAGTTTGAGAATGAACTGTAAACATTTCATCGGAGGGTCCCTTTGTACAAGAATGACTTTCTGGTTTATGGAAAGGGGTGGAGTGAGGTTGGGTGGGCAGCATCTAGATTTTTGGAGAATGTGTAATATGCATGGGAGTTGTGTCGTGTTGGAGGGTTACTACAGAGGTGCTGCTGCTTGTTATAAGAACAACCACATAAGTGACCATGGGTCAGGCCCTGTCATAACTGTTAGCAAATGACTCTTTCAGTTGTTGCATGCCTAACTCCACACTCAGGTTATTATCTCTATCTTCATTTTATAGGTTCTGAAACTAAGAAAAATAACTGAAATCCTGATTCTCCAATTCTTCCCCTGGCATGTGAGTATAATAACAGTGCTGATCTGATAGGGATGTGTGAGAGACTAAATTGTCTTCTGGAAGTAACTGGGGGTTTTATTAAATATGCATTCCATAAATATTAATATTATTATATTATATGTTAGAGATTTTCTACCAAATACAGAAAAACATGTAAATTTTATGAGTATAACCATGTCAAACTTCTTGAATTGATATTTTAGGGCTATATTATCTCTTGTGATAATATCATTCAAGTATATGCATTGATGTGTGAATATATACTTATTTTGCTTTTAATCTAAAACCATCCACTTCATCCACGACTAATCGTTTATTTGGGAGAATAATTATCTTTTTTACTCTCAATTCCTGGCAATCTTGGAATCCATGAGTGATTCTGAGCAATGAGCCCATTTTTTTTTTCTTCTAGAAATAACCGAGGTCAAGTGAAGTTGTGTGTAATTGTCTCTTGTGTATTTATCCTATGGTCTCTAAGACTTAGCAGAATGCTCTTAGTAAAGGTACTGCTTCTATAGTTTTATAATTTAACTATTCTACCGTTCTAGTTGCAAACATAGTAGAGTACAGAAAAGCACCATCTTAGAAAACTCCCCATGCTATATTATATTTTCACCTTTGAGATAATGTCCAGTTGTTTCAGGATCTGCAAGTGTGCTCTGGAGTGTAGGTGAGTTAACTGGGTTTTGTAAAAAACATGGTAACAGCAATAATGCTGATGTTTTACCCAGTTCTCTATAACACCCAGAACATGTCTCTCTGAATGTATGCAGATGGAATAATTTGAGATAAAACATATCTGATACCTAAACAGTCAGTACTTGCAGTTTCTTTTCCCATTTCTGACATCAATGGGAGGGGAGGCCCTTGGTCCTGTGGAGTTTTGATGCCCCAGCATAGGGGGATGGCAGAGTGGTGAGGCAGGAGTGAGTAAATACATGGGGGAGCACCCTCATAGAGGCAAATGGGAGTAGGGAGAGAGAGGAGTGAATGGGAGATGTGTGGAGAGGTATCCAGAAAGGGGGATATCATTTGAAATGTAAAGAATAAAATTATTAATAAAAAACAATTTATATATTGTTTGATAATTTTGTACATATCAACAACATATTTTGATCATATCCATCCCCTAACATTCCCCAGAACCTCTTTCTGCACTCCCTTCCTTACTTCATATCTTCTCCCCTGCTCCCTATATAACTCCGACTCATAACTAGAACTGTGAGTATATGCATGGGTATAAGCTTACCCACTGGATCAGCAGCAGCATGCAAAGGGGCCACACCCCTGAATCTATTTCCCATGTCCTGATTTCAACTGTAAAACAAAGACCAGGTAGAGTCTTGCCCTACAAAAAAAAAAAAATATTTAACAAGTTTGACATCCACTGTTGACCTAAAAAAATTCTTCCTGATAATTATCAACCCATCAACCTTGGGAAAACCTTAATTTACCTACCAATTTCCTCAGATAAATCCCAGCCCTCCAATTTCCCAAACATAAATGTGGTAGGTCCATACTTGCAAGGAGAAAAGACAGCATTTAACTTTGGTGAAGAGAGACAGCTGCAAATGTGGGGGAAATGAAGTTATCAGTGAGTTTTGTACTCTTTACTGAACAATAACAAAAAAGGTGGAGCTAATGGGTGAGGACTGTTCGAATTTCCTCTAGGCTCCACCCAACAGTTATCTAGCAACAGACAGGTACAAGCTCAGCTCAGGTATAAAAGGACTGTTCAGAATTCTATCGAATCTATCTATCTATCTATCTATCTATCTATCTATCTATCTATCTATCTATCTATCTATCTATCTATTCATCCATCCATCCATCCATCCATCCATCTATCATCTGTCTATCTACCTTATCATCTAGCTATCTAATTCCTTCCTCTTTCCCCACGTGTTCTCGGCCAACCTCATTCCTTCTTTCTCTCTCCTCTCTCTTTCTGTCCTTCTCTGTCTGTCTTCTTTCTTCCTCTCCCTCTACTTCCTTCCCCAGACCCCCTCTCTCAGGTCTCAAATAAACTCCCTTTTATACTAGACCTGCCCTATGTCTGATACCTGGGGTGAGGTCATGCTCCAGCGTGGGCCTGCTAAGCCACCCCCTCCCGCTGCATCTTGCCACATTTTATAAAACACATCAGGGATTCTCGAGTGAGGCTCTGGTTCTGTGTACAGCAACGCTAAGCAGGTGCTTCTCCCTGGAGACTCAAGCTGCATATTAAGAAAACAGTTACTCTGGGTACATGCTCTCCTGTTATGATCACTGTGGGACAGAAACTGCTTCAGAGGCCCTCTAGGCTCTTTGTGCCTCAGGGTCACAGAACTCAATATTCCCTTCTCCAGAAACTCTTGACCCAGATCTGCCCTGGGCGGGTACCTTGTTATTATTTGGAGATCAGCTTAAATATCACCTCCTCCTTTCCTGACCCCAAACTAAGGACACACTCCTGTCATATTCTGTCACTCAGCTCATTCAGCGTGACACCCTTCATTGTGCTATTTTACTTGTGTGTATTTTGCTGTTGTTTTGTTTTATTAATTAATTAATTAATTAACTAATTATTTTACTTTGAAGTGAGCATTTCTTGGGGAGGGAAGGCTTACCTTTTCCCTTGGTGATATATGCTGTACTGAGATGATTGATTAGCACATTGTTTTTTAATAAATTTGTTGCTCCTCAAGAAAATAGCTCCCAGTCATCATTTACGCTGCATTGTGTCGAACGCTAACAGTAATGGGCTCTGACACTTTGAGGGCTGTGTGTTAGACACTGGCCTCTGCCTGGGGCTTTGCATACATATTTGCACTCCAACCCCCAGATAATCTTCAAATTTAGACCCTCTCATTACACCCATATTAAAGATGCAGCAACTGAGATTCAGAAAAATGCCCGGTGCTTGGCAGAGTTTCCAAAGCTGGCAACTCGCAGAATAAAAATACGGACATTCTGACCCTAAAGACCTGGCAGCTTGATGTGTATTTCAGGTCCCGAGGCATTTTTCTCAGGAGGCTGACACAGTTTCTGAGCTGTGCTTTCTTATGAATAATTAAGGATACTTGATGCTTAGCAGTGAGATCTGCTATGATCTCTTTGTAGTTGCTTTCTGAGTAATTCACAATGACAAAATCTCTAAAGGTATCTCTTCCCCACCAACAGATTCTGTGTTCAATATTTTTAGTTTTTTCCAGACTCTGTAAATGTTAATTGTTGTTGTTTGATGCACATTATGAGACAAACGGTTCCATGCATTGTATTGTCTGTTGACAAAATCTCTTTCTGCTGGTGTCTAGCAGTTAAGTCTACGATAAGACTTGGTTTATTTACATATAGAGTACCATTGTCACAGTGTCTAGAAGCTTCATTTTAGTTGTTAGAGCTGTCAAGAGTTGTTCAGTCAATGGCCTTATGGAGAGTTTAGTGTGATCTCCACACAAAACCAAATCAAATCCAAAGAGTTTGCTGGAAGCACTTCAGACCTCTACATTATAACATTTCCAGTATGTCAGATGTGAGCAGAGGTGGCCTAGAGTGGTGGGTGAATTCACTGCTGTGATGGCTTGTATATGCTCAGCCCAGGGAGTGGTGCTATTAGAAGGTATGGCTCTGTTGTAGTAGATGTGGCCTTGTTGGAGTAGATGTGTCACTGTGGGTATGGGATTTTTAAGACCCCCATCCTTGCTGCCTGGAAGCCAGTATTCTGCTAGTAACCTTCAGATGAAGATGTAGAACTCTCAACTCTTCTTGCACCATGTCTGCCTGGATGCTGCCATGCTCCCACCTTGATGATAATGGACTGAACCTTAGAATCTGTAAGCCTGTACCAATTTAATGTTGTGCATATAAGAGTTGCTTTGGTCATGGTAACTGTACACTGCATTAAAACCCTAACTGAAACTACTGGCTAATGTAAAACCTAAGTGTAGCTTCCCTTGACCCACAAAAAAAATCCCATCTAGTGCTCTACTCCTTTATGAAACTAGGATGGCTAGAGAATTTAATGCAGCAAGTATTTAATTTTAATAGCCCCTCAGAAACATTTGAAACCAGACAGCTACTGTGAACCACAGGCCACATTCTTATGCTCATTTGAGTCAATTTCTTTCTTCATATAGTGCTTCTCAGGGGCTCTAAGTTGAGGACTCCCCAGAAGCCAATGGTAGTGACTCATTCTCAGTTGGCTCTTAGTGTGTGGAGGTTGCTAGTGAAGATGGCATTATTTCCAAACCAAATGCTTCCTTTGGGTTCTGCCTTAGTTAGGGTTTCATTGCTGTGAAGAGACACCATGACCAAGGCAACTCTAAAAAAGGACAACATTTAATTGGGGCTGGCTTACAGTTTCAGAGACTCAGTCCATTAACATCATGGCAGGAAGCATGGCAGCATGCAGGCAGACAGTGCTATAGAAGAAGTTGAGAGGTCTGCATCGTGATCTGACTGGAGCCAGGAGAAACCAACTCTTCTGCATTGGGCAAAGCCCACCACCATAGTGAGGCACTTCTTCCAACAAGGCCATGCCTCCTAGTAGTGCCACTTTCTATGGGCCAAGAATATTCAAACCACCACAGGTTCTAAATGTATTTTGATTCAAATCCTGATCTCTTAAGTTGAGAACCCAAGATAAATACCCAAAGAAAAAGAATCATTCCGAACAACTGAATAAAAGTAATAAACTACTGGCTTGTTTGTTCATTTGTTTGTTCATTCATTCATTCATTCATTCATTCATTTACTTAACATCTTCCATGTATATCTACTGAAGAAGGTCTCCTAATAGCATTCACACATCCTTACAATAGCAAGAATACCAGCCCTCTGACCTCACAATTCTTCATCAGAATGATCCCTGTACTACCTTATGACAGAATTTCTCAAAAATTCCTTTTAATGGCTCAATATAGACACCCAAAATAAGAAATTAGAAGGAAACATAGCGTATTAACAGATTGCTTTATCTCAGCAAAACAATCGCCTTTCAGAAATTCTAGGAATTAGTCAAAGCTCTTGTCCGTTAATTTTATATAACTCGGTGCTTTTTGGAAGATAAAGCCTACGATTTGGATGACACCATCTGAGATGGTATTCAGAATGGAAATTATATGACTATTCATTCATAGTAGAGAGTTTTAGAGATTATCTAGAAAAATGATGTCACCAGAGCTCCGTCTTCAGTGTGGGAACACAGCATTTCCGGCAGCAGAGAAACACAAGTAAACAAAAGCATAGGCCTCTACCCAGGGGTTGTCTGTGACTCCCATGCTCTCTGAATTTTCCTTTGAGTGATGAGCAGATGAAGAGGAAATTCCTCACCATTATGGAATCCTTGCACTCTCAGCACACACATATGAGCAGCCATCAAGAGTCAGTGCAGTTGGAGGAGAATCCCATAGCTTCTCAAATATAGCATTTACTACAGGACCAGCATTCTCTCTTTGGAGGATTAAAAGCACACAGTTTGTAGATATTTGGCTACAGCAAATATCAGTTGGTCAAAAACTCATGTGGAGTGGACCTAGAAGAAAATCATTTTCTTTTGGTGTGCATGCATAGTCCATTAGAGAAATAGTTTCCCCCCTTTTCTTTTGTGACCGTCAGGAGGAGTGTTCTCAGATGTGTTTGGTATGTGTGTAAGAGTAAGTAGCATTTACATTGTTTATTTGTGACAATCTCTTGCCTTGCTTTGACGATTGTTTAAACCTTATTTCTAATTTACTTTGTAAAGCACATGATAATAATTTTGCTTTGGTCTGGGGCCTTCTCTGATCACTGAATACTATAATTTACCCAAATAGGCCAACTGTGATATGGGTTTTTTTTCATTAAACTTATATAGGTATTGCATGTCACAACTGGAGGGGCTATAATTTTACTGTTCACCGAATGCCAAATTAAAAATGTATATGAGATAGTTAGAGTTCCTATACCGGTTAATTATTCTTTGAGATTTCTGAAAGTGTGTTAACGAGCAGACACATTCAGAAGACCAAATGCCTGAACATTTTAAGATGGAGAATGAGACATCTAGAAAAGTTAAAACAAACAAACAAATAAAACCATGAACGTGAATAGGGACAAATAAACAAGCATGATCTAGTCATAAAACTCTTGCCCTTCACTGCAATAGTTGCTTATCTCCAGAGATGAAAAACATTCGTATTTCTAAACAGTACCATTGTGCATGTATGTGTGTATGTGTGTGCATGTGTATGTATGTGTGTGCATGTAATGTATGTGTGTGCATGAGCATGTGTGTGCATGTGTGTATGTGTGCCCATACATAGGTGTATTTCTGGGTGCATATGTGTTCAGCCCAGAATTTATGTACATAGTGACTTCCTGAAAAAAACGTACACAGTAGAGTCATTGGAATTTGGTGCTTGTTGAAAGAGGAGTGAGCCAGCAGGTTCTTTTCATACTCTTTGTTGTAACTCTTCTTCCTTTCCATCACCCATCCTTCTCTCCTTCCTTCTTTCCTTTATTGATCTTTGTAGTTCTGAGGATTGATCTAAGGTCATCACATGTGCCAGGAAAGCGCTTTACCACTGAGCTCTCTCTCCAGTTCCTGATTTACTTGTTCTCTGAAATCCACGATTCTAGAGAAGACCTTCAAGGTCAACCATATTACAAATCTTGAATTGTCCCAGTTTCCCAACTCGGCATTTCCTCATTTCTAACTTAGGAGAAATGATTCCCACCTCCTACCAGTTTTTAGGATTTATTATTATATTTTACAATATGTGCTATATAGGATATGTGTTATTGTATTGATACATGATACAAATAGGTTGATTTAAAACAATATTCAATATACATTATAAGGTGTTCTGTAGCACTGTCATTTTTGCCTCCCCATGTAGATTGCTGGCATATTGTCAGAATTTCCCAGAATTTCTAAAATTCTCCCTGCTGTTTTGATTCTATCATGGAAGTTTTGTGGAATATTTCTTCTATGTGTCAGGTATTTCTGTAGTTAATTCATAAAGACCAATCATTATTGGGTATAACACTAGCTTATTGTGAGGAGTAGTTCAATAATTTAATTTGAGGGAGTAAAAAAAAATAGGTTGCAGGAAAGTGTGTGTCATAAGAATCCTGAAGATGTTAGGGAAAGTTAGAGCTCTGTTGTCATGGTGACAGGATTTGTTCCAAGGAGCCAGGTGGTCCCATATGGCAAAGGACCACTCTAGATGAACGCCTTATTTTAAAATGGCAAAGAATCCTGATCTCTTCCATCTTTCATTCATTTTATCATGCAAGACCCTTCTCCACCCCCACCCCAGCCCCAGAAAAAAAGCATTACTCAAAAAATGTGTAGATGTCTGTTTGGCCGTAGTTCTCAATTATGCAGAATTACAGTGTGCAGCTTCATTCTGAGAATAAACATGGCCACGGAGGTACATGATGTAAGCCTGAATTTACTATTTTTGGAGCGCTGATTTTTTTAACTTCATTTTTAGGAGCTCTGAAAACTAAAAGAAAAAGAATGATAAAAAATAATGTTTGGTGACTTAGAACTGGTTTGGAGGAATATGGGGAAAGGGCTAACAAATGACAAACACCTTAGATGTATGTGGTTTGGTGTCTCATTTAAAGAAACTATTTGCTGATATTTTTTGTGCATTGTGAATTACTTGGAAAAAAATAGCTTAGCATTCTTAGAGCCTCTGTGTTTCAATCTGTGATAGCCTGGTCTGTAGGTGTTCTAGTCTACACCACACTGCAATCTTCTGCTACACCATTATCTCACTCTTGTCTCTATGGCCATATCTACTCTTCCCATTTTAGTTTAAAATTTGCTGTTTAAGTATTTTATGTGTGAGTGTTTTGTCTGGATTCATGTTGGTGTAACATGTATATATTTGGTGCCTATGGAATCCAGAAGAAAATATGGGACTTCTGAACCATATGGGCACTGGGACTTGAACCCAGGTCATCTGGAAGAGTACTCATTGCTTTGATTTACTAAGCCATCTTTCTAGCTCCTTTTACCTTCAAGTTTTCTTTTTTTTTTGAGATTATGATATAATTACATACTTTTCACTTACATCTTACATTTCTATGCATGCTAACATTTAGATTATTACTCAGTCTGAATCTTCAACCTAACCTATTAAAACTTTTTATGTTTTGAGAATTTCATGTATATAGAGAATATAACTGATCATATTTATTCCGTTCAACTCTCCCCAAAGTCTCCCTCCCAACTTACTGTTGGCTTAACAAAAGCCACAGAGTACAGTTAGAATATAGTATATTCTGATCAAGTTTTCTCCTTCTTCACTTCCTCTCAGATCCTTCCTGCCTCTCCATCTGCCCAACTCCACATCCTTTCTTTCTTTCTCTTTAGAAAACAAAGAAACAAACACGCGAACTAACCAACCAATCAAAACCAGAAGAACAAACAAATAAATGAACAAACAAAACCATAAACACACACACATACATAAACAGGACTCACAAAACACAAAATCAGAACCCATAATATACAAGCAAATGATCAATAAGACAAAAAATGTCTACAACCCGAGACAAAAATTCATCTGAAAAAGATTTTTTTTTCTATACCAGTGTGGAGGGGTGTGTGTGTGTGTGTGTGTGTGTGTGTGTGTGTGTGTGTAGCTATTGATACTTAAACTTGTCTCTTTTCAGCCTAGACCTTTAGTCAGACCTGCAGAGGAGTCTATTCAAGTTTGCATTAAAAATTCTGTTAATTAAAAGTGTTCTCTAAAACTGAAGAAAAGCTGAGGTCCTACACGTTTTTTGACATTTTCTAATTTCTGTTGTTGTTCACTACAAAGATATTCTCGATTTGGTCAAGATTAGTAGAAGAGTATTTTGAATTTTCCCTAAGTGTACTTAATGCAGATTGCTAATTTTCAATCGTTTTTGTGAGAAAGTCTCCCACTGTCTTATTTTGGCTTGAGGAGGTCTGAGATGATTCCCTGTCATTTCTATTATAATTGGTCCGTCTATTCTCAGTACTCCATTCACATTCCACTTCTTTCTAATATATAATATGTGTATTCTGAAGCTTCTGTCTCCCTTCACATTGGCACTGTGTACATAGCTTCTTGGGCTCTGAAATATGAGTAATGCTTCCTGCTGAATTTTTATTTGTATACACAGGGTGTGATGACATTTAAGGGCACTTTTTCATTTCTTTTTTAAAAAATGAAAATCGTGGTTCCTAGAAAAACTTAGAAAAAAATGTCTTATGTATTCCTAGTCAGTTATGTCTTTTTTTTTTTCTTCTTCTCAGTGAGAAGGAATGTGCTGTGCTTCAGAGCCCTCATCCTCAAGTCTTCACATCACATTCCATTTCCAGTTGTTGCTCATGCGTATCTAAATTATTACCAATGCCATGCCAACGTGACATCATAATTACATTGAGGAACAGATGTATGTGCACTGGATGTGAAACTCAGAGATAGGGCACTTCCTAGAGTATATGATGCCCTCGATTTAAATTTTGACACCACAAATACAATGGCAAAGGAAAAATAGGATCCCCTTCCGTTCAGATGTCTGTGGGTTTAGATGCTGATGTGTCGGAAAAAATAGTCTGTGGGAAATCCAAGAAATAAGTAGAAAGTGGTAAATTTCTTTTTGTCTTGAGTAGTGTGTGATGCTGTTTGCAATACTGTGTTCCATTCTGCCTGAAATATGTATAATTCCTTTTTAGCATATCCTCACTGTATACTACCTGTCAATCATTTTGCCATATCACTCAACACATCAGCCCAGTCCTTGTGTTCAACTAGTTCACACTTTGCTTAACATTGGCCACAAGATGCAAAATTACTGATGCTGGCAAGTAAAACTATAATTTTTTATTACAAGAGGAATGTACACATGAACATTTTGAGGAAGAGATTCTTATATATAACTTTCATTATAGCATATTGTTAGGATGGTTTGCTTAGTATCTTTGTATAGTTTACAAATCAAACTCTCAAAGGTGCAGAAAAGCGAGCGCGCATGCACACACACACACACACACATACACACACACACACACACTCTTGGTCTTGACATGTGTCCATTGCAGATAAGAGGGAATTATTATGCATTCTTTTCATGTTCACTGCATACATCCTGCCTGACTTAGACCTTCGTGATCTTTTGCCTGAACTGCATCCATCACCTTCCATGTGTGTTTCCCCTTCCATGTCCCTCAAGTGTGATCTTTGCGGCTGATGGTTCACATGGAACTGGAAATACAGTCAGGTTGTCTCAAACAAACCCGGGGCTTACTGCAAGATCATTCTTCCAGAAGTTGAGAACTGTGCATTTGTAGCATAAAGCAAATGTCTTAGTAACTGCTCTAAGAGGATTGTTTTATCACATCCTTTATCCCCAGGCCTGTACTGCCCTATCACAAACTAGGCAGGTTTCTTAAATGCCATGACAAGTGAAGTACCTGTAAGTTCTGTGTAAGGATTTAGGTAAAGTCGAATGATCTCACTCCCCCACCCCCACCCCCTTCCCTTACTCTTTGGCGGTTTTCAGTCATGGGCTTATGTGTATGAACACCTTTGCCTTAAGATTTTCTTTTTGATGTTCTTTAATGCTTCAGTAACAAGTCTAGATGATGAGTAACTGCCATAGAGAAGGTGAATTTGCTTAATCAACCTGGCGTACATTGGGAACTAATCCATTTATATTTATGTTTAATTAGGATGATCATGTCCTCACATGAATATTTACCAAGGCAGGCATTAAGAAAAGTGAACATTAATCTTCAAATACTAGAAAGTTCATACTGAGACAAATTAAATAAGAAAGTAAATGTCTTCTTTTAATTCTTAATTTTGCTACATCAACATTTCTTTTTTTCTTCAGCAGCATTTGAACCTATCAATTCCTTTACATGAACTCTTTTTCTCTTAAATATACTTACTTTTTACTAAATTAAGATTACTAATTGCAATCTCATTAGTCAAATATCAATAACTATAATGCTGTATTCATTTTATTTAGAAAAAAAACAACTTTGGTGGTCGTTTTTGTTTTTCTGTGAAGAAGCTCAATATGGGGCTGGGAATTGGCCCAGCGATTAAAGAGCAAGTACCAAGTCAGAGGAGGAGAGATCTGATTTACGTGTGTTCTCCATGTGAAAGGTGTGGCAGCTTGCCTGTATTCTGCGTGCCAGGTGGACAGAAGTGGAGCCTTGGAGCAAGCTGGCTAGCCAGACTAGCCATATTGGTACACTCTGGGTGCACCTGAGATAGACCAGTGATTTAACACTGAATGTGGAACGTGACCAATGAATACTCTCTATGTCAGCTTTGGTCCATTTGCACACATGTGTATGTATACTCACCCATGTGCAATGGGAACATATAAACACACACATATCACACACATATTCATATAAAATACAGAAGTCAGTATAACACAATGATTTTTAAAGATGAAGTTATCTTCAGGTGTAAAAGGACGTAGCCTGGCATGGTGATACATGAATAGAGGTATGTACTGTCATTAAGAGTCAAAAAAGGATGTCTGTACTCCATTGCTGTCCCTCAGCTTGGATATAATTCATTTGATTTAAATTCTGTTTCAAAGATACATTCAATTATTTAGATTTTAATACAATTTAATAAGAGTTCTTATTAAAGTTCTCTGAGGTGGAGCCTTCAGCTTTACTTCTCATGCTGAACCAGTCTTATCTGGGATGATTGCATTAATAATACATCGCTATCCAAAATTAAACTGCAGTGGAGAACATGCTAATGGGTTTCATTGATTTCAACTTGGAAATGGGTGCAGGCAATCAGAAAAGCAGGTGCAACCTGACTAGCAATGATCTACTGTGAGGATATTGACCCAGACAAGTGGCAAGATTTGTGGCTCTGATGTGAGTTGAAAAAATGTTAACCAGGATGAAGTTGGGGGCAATTAAAGCCTTTTGGGAGGCCTCTGAATGCTTAGTAATGCTTCTCAGATGGTCGTTTTATGTGGAACGAGTTCTCAATTCTGTCTTAGGAGGGGGTATGATACAGATATTCCATTTACAATGAAATTCTTTTTACAGCAAGGGACATACAAACACTTTTTCATGAATGAATAAGCAGTAAAGAAGACAACTGAAGTTACTTTATTAAAATAGTAATAGTCTATTCTTTTTATCATATCCAATATAATCTAAGAAAGCAGATTGCATTCTCCTTGTCTGAGGGAACAGAAATGTATTAGTTTAATACTGGTCTTCAATAAACATGATTTGAAGGAAAATCCAGGATTATACATTTGGATACATATTTAACATTTATCTATTCACTAAGAAAAATACTTACTACTTGTATATGCACGCATCATATAAGTAAAATTATATCCATGGAGAATGGGTACTAAACAGCTTAGTTAGAAGCCATTTGAGGGACCTGACTCACTGAGCAAAGGTTTTTCCCACCAAACCTGATGACGTGAGTTCAATCCCTCAGATCATATGATGGAAGGAGAGGTAGTATCATAAAAAAACAAAAACTATTTAAGTTAAACTTGTACAAGTGTGCATGTTCTCTCTCACACAACATGAATGGAAAAGAAATCATTGTGATATTACTATTCTTGACTTAATTTGCATGTATCATAGTGAATGTCTTATGTATATTTTTACATATAAAAACGAAGAAGGAATACTGTATGTTCGCATACAGGAACACGTAATATGGTGCTCTGAAACTTTTTTGTTGTTGTTGTTGTTGAAAAGTATTTCTATCAATCAGGTATTTTTGGCAGTGACAGAAAGAGTTTTAATAATAAATGGATACAAAGATAACCAGCATTGTTCAAAGTAGTAATCAAGGAGGAAGGCGTGTGGAGAATGATTGCCATCTTTGTGGCCTACATCAGAACACATTTTGAGTACAGTGTGTAATTGCTTTCTTTAGGAGAGTGATTGCCACATTCTACTAAGAGATAGATATATGATGAATAATTAAATATTTAAAAATGTATTTAATTGACACATCCTAATTATACATGTTTATGGAAAAGAACATCAATTTTAATGCATCCATACGATACATAATAATTAAATCAGGTTAATATGCATACCTGTTCCTCAGGTTGTTACTTTGAAATATTCAGTCAAATCTTGTCAACTGTAATTATGTTGTTTTATAGAACATTATAGCGCTATTTTATTTTTATTTTTGAGATTCTATATAACTACATTTTCCTTCCATTTCTCCCCTCTAAACCTGTCTGTTGTCCTCCAAATCTATGACCTCTTGTTTTCACTATTGTTATTGCATATACATGCATGCGCGCGCACACACACACACACACACACACACACACACACACACACTCCTGAATATACTCTTCTCAATCCATATAAATTACTTGCATGTATGTTTTCAGGGCTCATCATTTGGCCAAGGACAATCCATTAGTGTGCTCTTTACTTGGGAGAGCCCTTCCACCAGTCCCAGCTTTGCATTTTTGCCTGTAGTTCTTAGTGTATGTCTGAGGCTTCGTGGGCTTTTCCCATCCATCTTTGGCATGTCCACTGATGTCATCCTTGTTCACTACACAAGTGGGCACTCATGCTTATGAGTGATTTTCCACATGCTACCACACTGTTGTTCCCACTAGCTTCTCTGTCTCTCGTTACCTACATGTTTCTCAAGCTTAGATGATCTTTTATTTTCATTTGCAATGTCTTGAGCAGCAATCTCTGACTGAAATATCCACACAGACATGTTTAAATTTATTTATTTATTATTTATTTATTTTTACTTATTCTTCTCTCATATATTACATCCTGACCACAGTTTTCCCTCCTTACTTTCCTCTCAGTTTCCACTCCACTCCCTCCCATTCCTTCTCTGTTTCTCATCAGAAAAGGGCAGGCCTTCCAGGGATACCAACCAAACATGGCATATCAACTTGCAGTAAGACTAGGCACCTCCTCTCATATTAAGGCTGCATGAAGGAGCTCAGTAGAAGCAAGGGGTCCCAAAAGCAGGCAAAAGAGTCAGAGACATCCCCACTCCTGATGTTAGAAGTCCCACAAGAAGGCCAATCTATATAACTGTAGCTTATTACACAGAGGGCCTAGGTCAGATCCATGCAGACAAGTTTAAATTCTATAGTAGCTACATCCAAAAAATAAATTACCTTTAATCATGAAACTGATTTTACACAATATTTCTATATATTATTAAATGGAAATTTATTTTATAATGTTTAATATAAGGTTAGCAGTATGATGAAAGAACAGCACATACTTCAACTTAGAGTATTAACATTTGAAAATTCTCAGTAACTCCATAGTGCTGTTAGAGTAAGGTACTGGAGAGTCAGGTATGGGATTTTTAAAAGAAATTTGTACTCAGGTTTTAAGAAAGAAATCAAATTGAGTTTCTGAGCCTCTTATTATTTATTTGTATGGTATCCTAATATTAGAAGAATTCCTACATTTTAATGGAAAAGGCCTTTGACATTCTGTTGCTGTGATGAAATGAGATAAAAAATATAGTAGGAGAATATTACTTTTTGACTGACAGTTGCAGGGGCTTCAGCCGTGGTTGGTTGGTTTCCTTGCTTCTGGGACTATGGAAAATCAGAACAGCATGGCATGGGCTGTGGCAGAGGAAACTGCTCACTTAATGACATCAGGAGGGACAAATAGAGGGACAGGGAAAAGTAGAGTTCCATCTTCGTCCCTAGAGCAGTGGTTCTCAACCTGAGGGTCACACCCTTTTTATGGGTCAACTGACCCTATCACAGGGGTAGTTTATCAAATATCCTCCATTTCAGAGGTTTACACTACAATTCATAACAATAGTAAAGTTAGTTTCAAAGTAGCAATGAAAATAATTTTATGGCTGGGGAGGTCACCAGAATGTGAGGAACTGTATTAAAGGGTCACAGGATTAGGAAGGTTGAGACCCGGTGATCTAGAGCCTACTGACATAACTTCTTCTAGAGTCCCTACTTCCTGATGTTTCTCCATCTTCCAACTCTCCTAGATTGCAGAAACTACACTTAACTCATGGGAATTTCTACCACCTTCAGACCTTAACTTTAGATCAGAATAGGCCAGGCACGTTGAATTGCCTTGAATTCTTTTACTCCCATCGTGAATATTTTTTAAATGTACATTTATTTATTTATGTGTCTAAGTGCATATGTATGGATATGTGCATGACACAGCCTGTTGTGTCACCTTGCAGCGTCACAGACTCAACTCAGGTCATAGGACGCTGAGCTGCAAGCACCCTTCCTCACTGAGAGAAGCCTAGTGGCTGCAAAGGTTTGCCCCCTTTATTTCTCAATTTAAATGAAAGTGTAATAGAGTTAGTGAAGTGAGAAATTAGAACTGTCATTGAATTTGGTCAGAAACCCACCTGTGATGACTTAAATCCACGCTGAAGCAGATTCACAACAGAAAGCCAGAGCAAAACACATTTAGCTATCAAATGGCAATAGTACATTTGTTATAAAATAGACAGTTGCTTAGTTCTTGAGGTACTTACACAACTTCCCAATGAATCACTAACCTAAATGGAATAATTGCGCTACAGTTTTGTTAAAGACTTTTAAGATACTTCTGGTGAGATTATAATGATCAGGAAAGTAACCTCAGTTTCTGGCCTATCACTGTAGGTCTTTTTATGTCTAATTGTTCTGGAGAAGAATAAAAGGAATTCTCTAATTCTATCTATTAGCCTGTCTAAAGGCTATGTTACTCCTTTTTACCCTCAAGAAGTTATTGTCTCTGCTTAGAGCGGTCCTGATGATAGAACAGCCTTCCCCTGTGTGTTTGAAGTGACGAGACTTTATTCCTGATCTGTGGGTGGTAAGTGTGATTTGCTGAGGTCCTTTGCCCCATTTCCTCTTCCTGAATTACTTTTTCTAATACCATTTGTAAATGCATTTGAGTTGCAGAGACTAGGAAACTTTTTTTTAAAAATAAATCACTATTTGTAATTATTAATTGATTGTATTATACAAAATCTCCGTGGCTTGTCTGGAGACAAATGAAACAAGCCCACGCATTAACATAAGTTAATCAAGAGAGAGACTGTGAGGTCTGTGAAGAGTTTCCAGGAAGATTGGAGGTGACATCGTCTGTAGAAAGAACAAGTCGGTAGTGGGATAACACAATGGCTCCTGCATATAGGAGGAGGAAAGCAGAAAGAGTGTTACACAACTGTACAGAGGGAATGGGTAGAGGGACAGAAGGCCAGGTTAGACCTGGGGAAGAGAGAGGAGACTAGAGAAGATCAGGTTCAAATGGACCATGGACCCTACAGAGGAGAGTGAAAGGCAGCCCAGAATTCGAAAGTGAGAAGTTGATTCTAATACAAATCCATTCTGGAATAATGAGAATCACCATGCTTTGTGGGTGATTATACATACCACAAGAACAGACGACTCCAGAAACACAGTCTGCTGAAAGTGGCTGCCTTCAAGCAAAAGCTCTATGTGGCTTTGGTGGACCTCCAGGCAGCAGGCTTATGTCTTCAAGTGTCCCTTGAGTGATGGGAGGCAGAGTCACACATAGGATGACAGGATTGGATTTGGAGAAGTATGTTGAATGGTTGTACTGTGTGACTGTATTTATAACTTAACACCGAAAATCCTGTTGGAATCGGTAGATTCATGTGTACCCGGAGGCACCGATGCTGGGATATTCTGGGATTGAATAGATTTAAAAGGTACAACCCACCAAATCAGTCATGTTGTCATGCCTGATTCTGACAGCAGATGACAAGAGCCCATAGCCCTTCCCATAACACAGAAAGATGCTGTGTGTATCATGGACTGTGGACTAGGAATTCAACTGTGTGGTGGTCAGATGTAGTAACAAGGTATGTGTCTGTGGAGGGGGCTCAGAATTCTAGCATGCTTTTCTCCTTCACAATCTCTTCTGTTGACTCTTCGCTGCAGGTGTGAAAATAATGGCTTATAAAGGAATATGGGTAGCTAGGTATGACATAAGCCAGTAATTCAATAGACGGAGATTCTTCCTTCATATTGATTGATTAGGAGAGATTTAAGAGTGCAGGCTCTAATATTATTTATAACAAATATTGATCTATTGTAGCATTATTGCCCGAGAAGACTGAACCCTGGTAGTTCTGTAGACACAGTGAGAAATTGGTGGTGTGACTTCAGGTCAGGTAGAAGGAATATCTGCTGTCAGTCACTCCAGTAGCATTGTGCTAGCATTTGATCTGCTCTCAAATACTAGTTTATTTTAGGTTAATAGAGAATTCATTTAGGACTCTACATAGTTTCTTCTTCATCTTTATCCTAAAGGATCACAAGAAAACCTTGATTGCCTTCTCCTTTGGCCAGTGGAAGAATGTTATGAAATTCTTAGCATCTCTGATCCCAATTGTCAGTGTCTTAGTTAGAGTTTCCATTTGACTGTGAAGAGACATCAGGACTGTAACAACTCTTATAAAGAAACCATTATTTAACTGCACCTAGCTTACAGTTTCAGAAGTCCAGTCTATTAGCATCATGGTAGAAAGCTTGGCAGTATCCAGGCAGACACAGTACTGAAAGAGCCAAGAGTTTTACATCTCCATCTGAAGGCAGCCAGGAGCAGGCTCTCTTCCCCACTGGGTGGAGCCTGAGCATTAGGCTCAAAGCCCACCTCCAAAGAGACTACACAAAGCCACACCCCCTAGTAGTACCACTTCTCATGGGGCAAGTGTATTAATTAAAACCACTAGTCAATCTGCTACAGACAAGGTATGTAACTAGTTCTCTACAGATGTTGTCAAGATTTCTCTAGAGAGATTAGCATCCAGTATACTTCGTAGCATTGTAGCAATAACTTTGGGGCTATTCACTTGGTTATTTTTTTTTAAATTCTTCTATAGACACAGATTCTTAGTGTATTTTGAAAGGTAGTGCCTTGCTGGACTACCCAGTATTACACAGATAAGTCATTTATCTTACCCATCATTTTATGTGGGTAAAATGATGGCTGCATGAAGCCAAATGTACTTAGAGAGGAGCAGTGTGTCATTTTTATCTGCTATCAAGGACTCTAGGAGAGGAGGTATGTTAAGATGAAATTGTAACTGGGGCCATGGCAGTTGCCATGGGGTTGCCTAATCCATTACATAGCAAGAACAAAGAACTGAATGACAGAAAGACAGAACACCAAGATGCAGAGAGAGAGGAAAACAACATCTTTATACATCTGGGCTGGGGGAAGCCTAAGGTTAGGAGTTTGCTAAACGACAACCCCTGTATCTTGCTGTTTTTCTACAGAGTCTTCCATGACAAAAAGCCCTCAACACAGGGAGTCTGCCTTAGCTTTTCTTGCCTGTCTATGTTGTTTTAACCCCTACCCCCCCCCCCCATTTAAAAAAATCTATTTTAGAAACATGGTAACAAAGTGTCTGTTAACAATAATAAAGGCAAACAATTTTCTATTTTTGGATACACAGAATTATCTGCCATAGCACTGGAATAGATGCTGTCCCATTCAGGTCTCACATATGATCTGACACCTGTGTCTATCAGTTGATCAAGATAATTTATCACTTAAATTGTCACTTAAGTGATATGCCAAGTCACAAAATACAAAAGCTCTCCATGTGGCCCTCAATTGTTAGGATACTGCGTTAACTGAGGTAGCAGGAATTTGTTTTTCTAATATTTTAAAAATGTTGTTTCCTGCTTTGTTTTCTTTTTAAAAATCACTATAAAAAGAAGAGCAGCATAGCAATTATGCTTAATAAATAAGATTATCAAAATCTGATAATCAGTGTTCCTACCATGGGTAATCATGTTTTCCAGGTGAAATTATTCTCTCTAGTCACAACGTCTAAGTGATATTTCTAAATCTTGCTCATAGACATGGCTGTGGGCTATGGGAACGATTTTCTGCTCAATACTGTAATAGATTACATTACATAATTTCTGCTCAACATATGTGGTGTTTTAAGAGACTATTGGCTTACTCTTTTCAAATATTGGGTCTGCAAAAAGGATAATCTTTCAACTTCAGCAAAAATACTTGCACCTGAGAAATAGCCACTTTGCTATTTATTGACTTTATTTTTTTTCTATCTATGCCTGGTAATTGATAAGCTCGGGGGAATAATGATAATCATCCCAGAGTTGTGACTGAAGTTTGCTGAAACTTGTGGGTTTATGTCCAGTTTGTATGATTTAGCCAGTTTTTGGACTATCTAGTTGTAGAAAGATATCAAAAATATTTAAATGTGGTTATCATTATTTTGCTTTAAAGAGAAAAATGAAGGCAATCACATGTTCAGTCTTTCACCTGAGAGAAGAAGCATGCTGGATATAGTTCAGGTCTGATCAACTGTAAAGTCAAGCAGCTGTCTGTCAGAGAAAAACATAAAATCATGTGTCTTTCTGGGCTTCCAGGTTTTTGTGGGGATGGTCTATAATGCATCCTTTCTGAAGTGTTTGCTTTTGTGGTCTTAACACTATCTAGTATCACCTTGGACAAGAGTCTAGATGAGAGATTGTCTAATTCTGCTGACCTGAGGACATTCCGATGGCTGATTACAATAATTAAGGTGCACTGTAGGCAGCACCATTTCCTAGGTTTTGATCCTATGCTGAATAGAAACAGGAGAAAAGTGAGTTGAACACAATGGTGGATGTATTCACTCTCTCTGTGCTCTTCACTGTGGAGGTGACCAGCTGCTTCACTCTTCCAGAAGTGATGAACTGTAACCTAGGCTTGTAAGTTAAAATAAAGCCCTTTCTCCCCTAAGATTTTTTCTTCTTGAAATATTTTATTACAGCAATAAGAAATAAAGTTAGGATACCTGCTGGTCTAACTTTGAGGCACTTTACCTATAGATGGTTCCTAGGAGTTAACAAAACACATCGACTATTTAAAACAGGTGTTTCTTATGTTCCCATACAAACATACATAAATACAAGTCTGTTGCATACACTGAAATGTTGAAATACCAGAAAATGACATTTAGATTGCATGTAAACAGTGTTTGTATATCATGCAATTAGCTTTCTCAAGAGTAGGCTACAAATAAAAGAACGTATTTTTGTTTTAATCTGTTTATGTGTACAGTGGTATCTTCAAATACTGTACTTGGCACTCAGAGGCTTCTAATCACCAGATGCTTCCACATTCACCTGCTCATGCTTCTTGATGGAATGTACATTAAATGCCTAATGACAAGACGTCTAACGTGGCAGCTTTTGTGGGACGGGGGGTTCCAAAAGAAGGTACTTGTGTTAAAGGCACAGGAAGAATGAATGTTTGGCAGAGCAGATGGCATTTTGTGTCAGTGTTTTAAGTTCACCAGGAGTTACTGAAGAAAACTTGTAATCAATGCAAACTATTCTAATGGCAGTTCCAGCATAAAACAAAATGCCACCCCACAGAATCTGTCTGGGACAAGTTTCAGTGGACACTAGATCCTGGGCCTTTTCTAACTTATCAGTACTATTATTCCAATAGGACATAACTTGGAATATGGAATAAAAGATTTCTTTCTCTGCTCTCAGTTTTTCTTTTGTTTTTGTTTGGGGGGGGGCAATGAAGATATTTGTTTAAGTAGTATGAACAAATATTTTCACACCTACCCACTTAT
This sequence comes from Mus musculus, assembly GCF_000001635.26. NCBI lineage: Eukaryota > Metazoa > Chordata > Mammalia > Rodentia > Muridae > Mus > Mus musculus. Next base: position 110,296,382 of record NC_000076.6, on the reverse strand, counting down.
CTCATTGGGGATACGCTCACGTAGAGGTTGTTACTAAAATCATCGAAATGGCAATTCTAAGGTAACAAGAATAAAGTCTTATCAACCTAGAAATTTGAAAGACAAACAAGAGACTTTGTATCCCGCAATGCTTGTAGTTGTTTCATTAACTTTCTAGTAGCCTGATAAATGGTCAGCAACAATGATGCCCTTCAAAAGAGCAATTTCATCTGGGATAAAATCTAAAGAATATCTTTTAAAAAACCTTTGCTGAAAAATAATGAAGGCCCAATCTTCACACTAATATATAACTGCATAATTGAATACATATATGATACTTCTGTTTTAGGTCATGCTTGATTTAGAGTGGGATTTAAATACGTAAGACCAGGAAGCCAAATTTATAAAAAGCAGATGTTTAGAAAACACATGAATCAATAATGTAAACCTTGAAGATTTTAACTTCAGTGTTTCTACTTCTGACTTGCTGGCTTATGTGAAAAATCCACTATGGGAAAGCTGTACTCTTCCCTAGCAAGTATGTTTCTGTAGCTATAGCACACTGCCAACTTTGCATGTTCTCCCTGGTTTGCTGTAGTCCTGGGGATTTTCCTGAAGCCATGTGTGGAAGTAGGTGGTTGACTCTTTTGGCCTGGATCCAAGGAAAGTCAAAATGGATATGTAGCATTTAACAATTTCCTATAGGGGTAGTTACACAGCACCAATATTATCTCATCGAACAAGAAGAGAAAGTGTGACACTCAGGCAGTCAAGTATCAACTGGATCTTGGACAGGCTAGGCAATTTTTACTTAGCATCATGTTTCTATTTATTAATTTACTTTAAAACATTTTTTAGACAGGGTCTTATTATATCACCTGGCTGGCCTAGAATCTGTGTAGACATCCTGGCTTTGACCCACCTGTTCCTTTCAGTTAATAATTAAATTCATGTGCTACCATACACAGCTTCTTTTTTTTATGGTAGAGAAATATTTAATCATTTGTTCTACTAAAATTGGAAACTCAAAGGGTAAACCAAAAATCCCATGTTTCAAGATTTCTGGGAAGATAGTTTCTGGTTGTCAAATCGGCAAATAGTTGCTATAGCTTACTAATTTTTGATGCCTGATTTAGCCTGAGGTTATTTGAATGGTACCTCTTGTTTTAAGGGCTCTGTTGGACTCAAGGGAAATGGGTATCAATGATAAGGAAGCTGTGCTGGAAGTGAAAAGAATATTGGGCTATTTCTGAGGATTTCTCATTCTCTGCTGCTGACTTCCAACTTATCTTTAGTAGTTTGTCTAGCTCACTGAGGTGCTTTATAATCATGGGCTGTTACACTGAAGACTCTATGGAAGATGTACTCAGAACTATCTAGACCAGTTGTCTCCTGTAAAGTTCTGGGGTCCCTGCAGCCTATCTGAAGAAAAGCCATGTGCCCAAGTCACTCCTCTATTTCTTGAGACACCTCACAATGCTGTGCCTTGTATGGGTTTCCATTCTATTCTTGTGATTGCTTTTTCCTCCTTGTCCCTTCTGCATGTCTTGCATCAATACCTCTTGCCCAAGCTCTATCATGTCAGCCAGCATGTAGCTATAATAGATGAGCATGTAATTTTCATGTGAGAAAATACAATAGTCTCTCCATGTAGACTAGAATATGTATATATTTTATAGAATATATAGGAATATAAAATAGCAAGAACCAAGGCTCTCAATGTATAAATAAATAGAATTCTCATTTTACATATTTTGTTTTGTTTTAACTTTTTATTGATTCTCTGTTTCACATCATGTACCCAGGTCCCACTCATCTCCCCAGCCCCTTGTATCTACCCTCAGCCCATGCAGCCTCTCCTGTAAAAGAAATAACCCACGAACTAGCAAATCAATAAAAACAAAAACAATGCCGAAAAGAAACATCTCGTTAGGAAAGCTGTAGTGTGCCACAGTATGTCCTACTATGTCTGTCCACACATCTTCAGTAGCAAGTGTTTATTGCAATGAGTCATTAGTCTGGTTCAAGGACTCTGGCTTCTGTGACACCATCAATATTAGATGCTCACAGTGGCCCCTGCTATCCTGTTGTTGCCCTGTGTCATGGAGATCCTGAAAGTTTGAATCAGCGGGACCAGCTCATTCATATACCCCAACAGTTCACAGATAATGTAGATTTTGGGGGTGAACCAACATAAAGTCCTGGATTTGAGCCTATGTGGCAGCTGAGATGGTCAGCCCTGAGACTCTATGTTATCCACAAAACTAGGACAAAGTCTCCAGTATTGTTCTGTTTAGGACACCCAGTGCCACCATAGGCAGGCGGCAGAGTTAGTTCTCTGCTCTCATACTTTCTGCCAGATCACCTCCACCCACATCTACAGAGCCAGTTCCGCTGTGATGACCAGTCAATGTGTGAGCAGGTGAGCTGGTCCTGCTTCTCCAACACTCAGGAGAGCAGGCCCTGCATCTTGCCTGGGCAGCACAGTAGATCTGGCCCTGGTGGAGGAGGCACAGGTGAGCTGGCCATGTCTTCAGAGGCATGGAAGAGCTGGCCCCAATACTCATCTGCGAAAAGGTATAATAATGGGCACTAGGGTGATACCCTCCCTCTCTATTTGCTCCTGCCATCTGGAGAATGGAGAGCTGGCCCCAAAGTCATGTGAGTAGGAGAAATATCCCAGCCCCTTGCTGTTTGCAGCACTTGGGAAAATGGGTCTATTTCATATATTTTAAAAGATGATGCATCATAGCAAAGTAATACAGTTTACTAGAGTAAGGTAGATCTAAGGGCATATATTTTTTTTAATATATACTAGGTGTATGAACATAAGAACATTTTCAAATCTCTCCAAGTCTATGTTCTTCTGAAAATAGAGGCTCATGATGATGTTTAATGCGACTTCATTCTTGGTTCTTGGTTCCCGATTGCTCATTTGATTGTTGAACAGTAGGGGATGGAAATGGATGATAACCATGAGGTCCAGCTCAATGTTTTTCATTTTGCATGTGTCAAATGAGTTCAAGTCAGAAGATTGCCTGTCAGCAGGAACTGTACTGAGGACCAGAGGCAAACACAACTTGCTATCATAGCTAAGAACTACAGCTGCTGTCATCTTCTCATCAGCAGCTAAGCAAATGAGAGATTGGTAGACTGCACTCAGGAATCTAAGACTGGATTGGCTGTGACAGCATTGCCAGGAGGCCTTCTTGGGGCTGTGTAGTAAGTCAAGACAGAAGAACACATTTTAATTTACCCTTTCTGTTTTAGCATAGCTCGGGAAAGCCTCTTTGTTATAAACATCACCTCCAAAGCTATTTCTTCTAGGCAGTTTGCTAGTGACTAATTTTCTTTTTTTTTTCAATTTGAAATACTGAATATTTTATTTGAAAAAAAACCTGATTATATCAAAAGATGGAGGGAAAATATGTGAGTCTGAATTCACTCTTTTTTTTCTAGTTGATGCTATCTAAAAAGAAGGTTTTATTTGTGGAAAAATTATGTAAAACTTTATTTTTTGTCTGTTAGGTATTCTGACATTCATTTTTTTGGATAAAACACAAACCCATGTGAGGTTGAAAATATCTCTAAGAAAATCAATATATATCTGTACATACACATGTGTCAGCTCATTCTATTATTTGCTTAGAACTGGCATTCATTTTACGCAATTTTTACTTCTCAAAGAGAGAAATTGAAGCTTTAATATGTATTGATTAATGTCACTTGAAATCAAATGTTCCCAGGCAGGACCATTTGGTATGAATTCAGGTACACTCTGTCAGGAAGGAATTCACTGAAGGATAGTATTATGTCCTGCAGTATAATACCGAGCAGCTGGAGGCAGAAATCATATCTGAATTTCATCATTGCCTACATCTGTCTGCTTAACTGGCCCTTTGAAGAAGCTTCGGAACCAAATGATAATGAATGCCAGAAACTTGACCTTGTAGCAAAGCCTCTTCAACACCAGTGGCTTGGACTTGTAAACCATGGGGCTCTGGGTAACAGGGTGTTTCCTGTCTCCCATGCTAGAAAAATGGAAGCTGTCTAGTATATATTAGAATGAAGCATGTCTTATTTGGAGTCATTGATTTGCTACATATCTTCAGCTGTATCTACAAGGAACAGGAAATGTTAGAGCAGACTGTCCTACCATTTATTTCGTTATTCATGAAGTATTTACTGCACCACTGGTATTTGAGAAACATTGAGTTAGTAGTGATCTTTGGACCAGAAATGAGAAAATAAAAAAGTTGCAATGTCAAACAGTCCTCATGTGCATCATTTATCACCAACCAACCAGTAAGAGTAGGTGTTTAGTGTTTTACAGGTAAATACCTGGCTGAGAGCTTACCCAGCTTTTTTTAGAAGACATAGAAGAGGAAGCTATCATTTTTTTGGGTGGGGGCAGGTCATGACATCAGTAGTGGTCATGACGTCAGTAGTGGCAATGGCATCAGTAGTTATTAAGGGTCTATTTTGGGATGAGGGCTTTAACTGGCCACGTTGTAGTTCTTTTTAAAGTTAGTCTATGGTTAGAAGATGGTGCCTGAATTGCTTGCTGTCTTTGTGCTGACAGAATTCATACTGGGGTGGGACTATGCAAAGATAATTCAATATATTTTATATTATTATTATTATTATTATTATTATTATTATTATTATTTGGTTTTTTGAGACAGGGTTTTTCTGTTCCAGGGCTGTCCTGGAACTCACTTTGTAGACCAGGCTGACCTTGAACTCAGAAATCTGCCTGCCTCTGCCTTCCGAGTGCTGGGATCAAAGGCCTGTGCCACCACGCCCGGCAATTCAATATCTTTTGAATTATATTACATTCCACAAGAATATGAGTCCATTCTTACATTTTAGGGGCTGTTGTAACAAAACATTTAGATGTCATATAGGAAAAAATAAATCTATTTGTCACGTATCTGGATGCTGGGAAGTTCCTGGTTTGGAATTTAATGGGGGTCTACTTGTCATTCATAGATATACCTCCTTGCTGTAGTCTCAGAGGTGGCGAGGTCTGGCAAGACCAACCTCCAAACTGATAATACATGGCACAACAAACTGGTACCTCTCCTGTAAGGGTGCTGATTCCCTTCACAAGACTTTAGTTCTAAGATTTAATCAACCCAAAGACATCTCATAGGTGACTTGGTGGTCAAAGTATGAATTTTGCCAGGACACAAAATTCAGACAGACATTCATTCAGACACGAAATCGGCTAGATTCACTTGGCTGTCTCAGCCTACTGTATTATCAAATGAATTCTGAGAGCTCAAATCATTTGTTCAAGGCCAGTGTCTCTTAGGAATCTGTTGCTATTTGATTCCTGAAGAGTGAGAAACTTGCTGAACACCTGCAGGTAAATTTAGTTCCTCTAGAGAAGAGGTCAAAGTAAAGAGTACATCTCAGGGAGGCGTCTCACAGATTGGAAACAGTGACAGCTTTGGAATATGTTCCAGTGTGGGGAGAGTGGAAGGTATAATGGTGGCTTTCTATCTAACAAGTGTTCTTAACCACTATTGACTAGTCTCTGCATCCAGCCAGTTGCAGAGCCAGTGAGGGTCGTGGCCTTGATTACCCTGAAGACCTTGCTCCTCGTTATCCTATCACCCTGCCCACTGAGTCACAACAGTAATCTTGGACCCATTTTATGCGTAGAGAAAATCCAGTTTTAGGAAGAAATAATAACTTATTAGTATCATGCAGATCTGATGTGTTAGAAACAGTTGGACTGAATGCTGTATGGATTTTGCTCCATAGCTGTGCCATACTTTCATTCATTATTGTCAGGGAAAAGACTTTTAACTTCAGTGGTGCTAACTGGGGGCTGTTGTTCTGCGTGTGTTGTCTACATCCACACGGACAAGGTTCAGTTATTCTCTTCAGCAGTACAGCTGTGAGAGCCACTTGAGCACAGCTTTTAAGGCTCATTTACTCTGGCAGGCTCTTTAAGAGGCAGTATTGTGTATGTACTGGAGAAATGATAATATGGGATATTAGCATTTCGCAGGACCGATTCAAGGTTTTTCTGCTTAGTGACAGTCGGAACTCCTCCCAGCCCCTGATTGACTCAAATTTTGATTTTTTTTAAAAAGGCTATTAAACATGATCATAAAGAGACGTGATTCAAAATTCAAAAGATGTTTTCCTTAACATAGAAGGGATACGATTCGGCAAGGCTGAGAGAGTGGGAAGGGGTGGGGGAGTTCTGAGGAAGTATGAGAGATGCCGGCATCCCGATACAACATGACATACTTGATGGAGAGAGTGTGTTTTCATGAAACCTGTCACTTTGGATCATGAACACATGCCAAACATATTTTGGTTGTTTATTTTTCCTCATATAATACAGCCTTCCTTCCCTCCTTTCCTCTCAGTCTCTGCACCTTCCATCTCCCTCAGATCCACTCCTCCGCCATTTCCCTTCAGAAAAGAGCAGGCCTCCCAGTGATATCAGGTGATATAAATCAAATACAACGGAACAAAAGGCAGTAAGACAAGGCACAGCCTCTCATATCAAGGCTTGAATGAGGCAATATGGTAGCAGGAAAAGGGGATCCAAGAGCAGGCAAAAGAGTCAGAGACATCCCTACTCCCACTGTTAGGAGCCCAACAAAAGCCCTAAAGAACCACAGCCTGTATGCAGGCAGCCTGGTGCAGGCTCATTTATATTCCGTGGTTGCTGCTTCAGTGTCCGTGAGCCTCTATGAGCCTTGCTTAGTTGATTTTGTGTGCTGTGTTCTCTTGGCATCCTCAAAGTTTCCTATCTTTTCCTTTGAGTGACCCCCTTATGTAAGTATCTTTAGAATACTTCTTCCTAGAGTTGAGTGCCACGAAGCCCACCTCTCAGATGAGTTTGCTTCAAGAGAAAGGGGGCCTTTAAAAACAAACAAACAGACAAACAAAACAAACACAAATTTAGCCCAGTGCTAAATTTGGGTTCAACTGGGAAACTGCTCTAAAATACTTTCTACAGTGTCTCATTTCCTTCCCTTATGTGGTTTATGACCCACTTTGCCTTGTCTTTGAAGACATTTGCACTTTAACTGCCCTTAAGGTGATTAAAATGATCTTGTAAAACTTTGCCAATCTGGTCTTGTTCCAAACTATGCTGACTGTGGATTGTACATAGTAAACAGATAACAGTCATAAATGATAAGAGCTGTGTATAAAGAAGCGCTTGGGTGAGCTCACAGACTTTCATCACGAGGGAGGGAATCCTACTCAAACTGGACATGCGCACTTCTTTTTCCTTGACCCTACCATTGCGCTCCTCATTTGCATATTCTCATCCCAGCAGTCAGGGAATGAAGATGACAATGACTTAGGCTCTTGACATATGTGTCAATTCCAGGCCCTGCGAGATTGACAATGAAGCTGTCAGTTCTCTTTGCTCAGACTTGTAGTCATCATGAGATAGATCATAGTGTTTCTTTCTTTGTAGGATAGAAACTATGTCTCTAAATTGCAGTTTCAGACTGGAAAGGCAATTGTGGATTTAGCCTGGACATGCACAGGCAAAAGTGGATGTGTCTGGGAAATGTGTGTAAGAGTGCTCCAGGTAGCTTGTGGCCTCACCTACCTCCTCTCACACAAACAACTTTACAAATCTCTCCCTGCATTTAATCAATGACTTAGAGTTATGTAAGGTCAAAATTTCTTGAATTCATGATGTCTTCTTAGGTGAAGCCTGTGTACTCTTTAAATTAATGTTTCCAGGGTGGATTATAGTAAGATTTCCATTTAAGAATGCTATGGAATCATTTATGTCACAATTTTCTTTATGTCAAGGACAATCTACAGATGGGACTGTCTCTGTTATATGGATAATTTTATGTCAAGGAAGTGAAACACAGGGAATTAATTGGCTTCATAGGACAAAACTGGTAACTGGGGATATAGTATTATGGGAGTGTATTTCTGTCTGATTTCCTCTGATTGCAAGGACTGCGTATTTATCGCTTTACTAAACTCTTGGGTTATGTTTCTGTATCTAAGTTTGATACCAGAAGCTTATGGGGAGGACATGTAGAAGTTTATTTTGGCTATTGTACTATTTGCCTTTTGTTTTACTTGGCAAAGATTTCTTCATCAGTTCTTAGGACATTTTAGGGCTCACTGGAAAGCACAGTGCTTGTTTTTTCTGACAAACATAAATTCAGAAAGCCTCTGAGTGGAGAGGGATCCTCTTATTCAACAACAGAGCTGTGATGTTTGTTCGTTCAATAAAATACAAACAATATACAACCTATAAAAAGAGAGGACTATATACACATTAACACACACACACACACACACACACACACACACACACACACACACTCACACACATTTGCCCTGAAAATTGAAGTGACTAGTTGCTATGCAAACTCCCAGCCTTAGTCACAAATTAGCCTATTATTTATCTCCCTAGATTCTGAGGATGAGCTCCTATCACATGGTTCAAGAAAGGATGAACCTTTCTTACAGAAGGATGTAAATCATTTTATAGTCCAGGCGCATATTAAAATTTTACCTCCACCATACTTATTTTTGTCACACAAAACAAAAGCAAGCAAATGAACCAAAACAACCAAGAAACAAAACCATTAAGGTTAGCCCAGATAAAGGGACTAAGACTTCACTGCTCACTTGGAGAGCCAGCAGGTGCATTGCAAAGAGCACATGAGGAAGAAAGAAATGTGGCTGTCAATACCCTTGGAAATCAAAGGCTGTTGTCCTGAACTAAGGAACTGGATGCTAGTAGGACCTGAGCACTGAGATTTGCTCATAAAGATTGTTCTGTCAGCTTATGGTAGTCTCACACATCTGAGTTTTTATATATTAGGGGTTGACAAAAGTAGGTAAGTCTTTTTCTTTGTTGTCTTTGCATTTGTGTGTTTATAGGTAGGTATGTGCATAGGTATAGGTATATGTATATGTACATGTATATGTGTATATGCATATGCACATGCATGTGGAAGCCAGAGGACCACCTTTGGTGTAAACGCTGCCCACTGTTAATTTTGAGTCAAGGTCTGCACTTGCACTTACTAAATAGGCTGGGCAGGATGGCCAGTGAACCCCATTTGTCTTTGCTGCTGTCCTGGGTTAGGAATCTGTACTATACCACCCAGTATGTTTTAAACATCAGCTTGGGGAATCAAGACCATGTCTTTAATGTTACAAGGCAACCACATTACCCACCAAGCTATCTCTCTACCGCTACCACCCTTCTCTTAATCAGATATAACCGATTTATTGAGTCTCTAAGCTGCCATTGGCCAATTTTATATGATTTCTTTAAGCATTGGTTTAAAAGTCTATGAAAACACAAATTGCAAAAGCTGCCTTTTCTGCTGTAATAGACTATTGTAAGGTTGTCAATTCTTCTGAATTCAGGAAATATCAGAGGTGAGTACAGAGTGTTGTGTACTGCCTATATATCCCTACCTACTCCCTCGCTCTAAGGGCTATATGCTAAACCTCATAGCAGCAAGAAAACCAACATTTTGGCAAGCACTGTGTTGTGTATTGAGGATGTAATTAGTCATACAATAGAGGTGTAGAGTGAGCCCTTTATGAGATTTTTAGTATGAAAGAAAGATTGAACATCAATCAGATCAATAATCACACAAATGAGAATCTTAAAGCAAGATAGGTAAGAAGGTTCCAATAAAGAGAACAAAGGAAATGTGGCAAAGACACACAGTGCCTCATGCCATCAGAGGACACTTTTATCAGTGATATATGGTGATTTCCACCAGTGGTGATTTGTAAAGCTCTGAGTTATGTCAGTAGCTTTAGTGGTTCGGGCATGCGTTCAATACTTGTAAGCTCTAGCTACATTGATGTTAGAAAATAATCAAGTATATATGATGGTGAATAGACTTCTCCAAAGGCATTTGAAGAGCTTTCTTTTACTAACTTTGATTTTAATATGTAGATAGGGCTGACACATTGTAAAGAATGCTTGAAAATAGTAATTTTGAGTGATTTCTCTAGATTGTATAACAAATATGTGAACTCTTTCTGCCCAGGGAAAAAGAACAATGTGCCTTTCTGATCTTGCAAGTTAGAAAGTTAGGGGTTTAGCCCATGGAAAGAGTGAGGAAATATTTTTTTTTCTTCTTTTTGATAAAAATACTTAAGGGATAATCCTCAAAGATGATGTGTGCATTTTTGAAGTTCTATCTCTATAACCCACATGTTTGAAAGAGAGAACCAACTCTCCAAGTTTCCTTCCAGTGTCCTAGAACTTAAATAATTCACAGAGTCCTTTTAAATAAAGGAATTATGTTTGATATAAGAAAGATATGCTTTGAAATTTTATTTGTATCTTGTCAGTTACCAAATATCATTTCACATTTGCTGTTAGCTTCTGAGCCTCGATTTCTGTAAGATGAGAATAAACAGGGTAAATGATATATAACTTTTATAGATTCTAAAGCTTGGCACTACTACCTAACTTTTACCATTTAATGGAATTTAGGTCAATAGGAATTTATCTTGAGCGAAAGCTAGAGCCTTTCTTTCTTAGATACAGCCAATTTCCATGAACTATTGATCAAAAAGCGATACTTGTGTTTGAGGTCTGGGCTGGGGCTTGTGAGTATTTAGCATATGAATCAAACCATTGTGATCCTTTCAGTACTCATTTGGACATTTATAATTTCATGACTAATCAAAGTGTTCTACTCCATAAAAGTAGTTTAAAACAATACACATATAGGACCTGTTGCACATTTATAATATTGATCGTGGAACAAGGCTTGCTATGACATGAAACTTCTGACTGACAGTTGCTGGAAAAGAACAGGCTACACTCACAGTCTACCATGCTCATGACATATCTTTTCCTACCCATGATTCTTAAATTTATATTGGCTTCTTTTTTTCTCTACTTAATGAAATAACTTTCTTTTTCATGTTTTCCCCCTGAGGGCTATCAATCCTCTTTTTCTCAATCACTGCTTATGAGATTATATTTCCATCTAAGTGTCTTCTCTGTGGTATCATTGCCTTGTGAGATAGATAGCTACTGTCTTTTAAAATAGAGCCTGAATCTAGTTTAGCAGGAAGTTGAAAGATGATAGAAATTAAATTGAAAATAAAAATATTAGGATTAGGTCATCTTCTCCGATAAATACAAGGAATTGTATTCTGTATTTGTGTCAATTTATTTTTTATACCTAAGAAGTAAAAGGTCAATTTCCTATGAATAATTATTAGCATAATATGAACTATGGGGTTAATTTTTATTGTTAATTTAATTATAACTTTATATCATAAAAGCTTGAATTTAAAAAATTACAGACGTTGAGGAAGAACCATGTAGAATATGATCTTCAATTTTTTTCTAATTATTTTCACTGTTTTTATATTTTTCTCCGATGCAAACATTGATGGGTAAAGTATATCATGAATTATATTTGCTGTCCATGGTTCCAGAGAAGACTGTCAACTTTAGCATTTCTTGGGAACCTTGGGAAAAGCTTTCCCTTCCATGCCTGAGCACATGTCTGTGACAAGAGACACAATCCTGGCTATTTCTATTTATTATTATTATTATTTCTACTTCTATTATTATTATTTTTATTATTATTGTCATTGCCCTATGGGTGTGGGATATGGGTGGAGTGATGGTGTACTTTTGGACACTAGGGGACAATTTTGTAGAGTCAATTCTCTTCTTCCACCTCTATGTGGGTTTGGGGGTGGGACTTCGGTCACTAGACTCCTATGGTAAGCAGTTCCAACTGCAAGTTATGTCACTGAACTGTGGATATTTTACAACCATGTTTGAAACGTTACTTTGAGATAAGGCTGAGAGACCCTTGCTTGAACCTGAACATCAAGTACTTGGAAGTGCACCTGGAGTGGCAATGAGCATCCCCCCATCTTCAGGAACCAGCTCATCCAAACATGGCTGCGGCATTGGTCTGCTTTTCACTCTTAACCTTCTCCCTATTGCTACATTTTAGGAGATGCCAATACCATTATTTCCAGCACAACTGGCCACGGGATGGTGTTTTCGCAGGATCCAACTCGGCTGCCATTGTTGAATAGAATTGCTTTCTATAGAGCCAAACTTGTATTCTGTGAACAGCTTTAAAGGTAATATTGTAGAGTGGCCAAGGTGGAGCAGCTGCCTGGGTTTATCTCTACCTACAGTCCCTGTTGAAGCTTTCAACTAGTATACATTGCCCTTGAATAGGACCACTATGAAGTCATACTGGGAATTTCACCGAGTTTACACCAAGGAGCTGCCCAGACAGGCTGTGAAGTGGAAAGACCCAGCTGCTAAGGCTGATAAAGCTGCCAGTGACAGCTTTGGTGCTGAAGCCTGGAACCTTGTCTGTCTTGTTCACTGCTGGATCTCTGGCTCCAGCCCAGCATCAGCTACAGAGTGGGTCCATGATATAAACTTGTGAATGAAAGCACAGAGCGTGGAAAGCAAGAATACTTTGAGAAAGATCTTTAAATATCAGAGGCTCTCTCCTCCCTACGACTGCCTGACCAATAATTCAATTTAGAGAGTTCTGCTCTGCTCCAGATGACACACATGATGGACATTAACCCATTCATATACATATACAAATACAAATAATTTTTGTTCCTATTTAGAACCTCTAGCCATTCTATACAGTAGTCTCATCATGATGACTTAATTAGGGAATCCAGATTCCCAGAGCCTGACCAACATCCCAAATGTAACCAACCAATTAATAATAGAATTGGCATAAAAGAACCAGCCTTTCCTGTTGTACTCCTGCATGACATAACTTCTCTGTGATACTATTAATAACTACTTTTGAGTTCCCAGCATCAAATTCCTTAAACTTCCTTGTGGTAGGTAGTGGCTCTCTCAGATGGTTGTTTTATTGTGGTCCAACCTTTGTTAAAACACGGTGTTTATATGACGAGTGTTGCTTTTGTGTATTCTATTAGCATTGCAAGAATATGCAAGTGTACAGCATGCAGTTGTTGGATGAATGAATAAATGACATTGAGCTCAATTTTGAACTGACTCTATTTGAACTAATTATGTTTAGTCCTGTTAGACGAGCCTCACCATCTCATCGTCCTGACAGCTAGATGTCGTCTTGGACTCATTCTCACTCAATCCACATATCTGATTGTTAGGTTCACCTCTGAAATGTCACTCCGGCCGTTCCCCTCCTCCCTGATGCCATTCAGATATCTTTCATTTCTGCCTTTGCTCATCTACTCATCTTCTGCCTTGGGTCTTATTGTTCTATTTTGCAAAAAGCATGTGCTGCAAGGGTTCTTAAACAAGAGAAATTTTGCCCCTGGGTGAATCCGAGGACATTTTGGATTGTTAAAATGGTGGCTACTGTCTGGAAAAAGCAAGGGCTAACATTCTAGAATTTACAGTGTTGCTCCCAATACTAAATAGTCACTTGGCAAAAGGGTCAAAAGTACTGCTGCTATGAAAAAAATACAGCATTTCTTGAGAAAACTGTCTATAATCCATTTCTAGTTTATGTGTAGTCAAGCACTCAAAAACTGCCTTCCACTAATAGGGCAAAAGCAGTGTTCATAGCTTAGCATGTGACATTCAGTTGTATCTCCAGCCTTTCTTCCAAATGAGAATAAAATTCCAGACTTAAATAGGTTTACATATTTTCAGGTGCTGATTTCCTGTTGTCATCTTGTTTAAACAACAGCCACGACCACAACAACAAAACATGAAGTCTTCTGAGACAACATCCCAAACTGTTCAAGATAGACAATGACTTAGGAGTTTCTCTTGTGTGTAGGCATCATGTTAAGCATTGAGGGTACAGCAATAAACTAAAAAGTGCATGGTCTGTCCTTTCTTGGAGGTTCTCAACTTCATCTACTGTAGTTATAGCTCTCCTTAGACAGAGTGCTTCCTTTTTTGTCTGCTAGCTACAAAACCACAATGGTCAGCTCAAATAGAATCAGCAGTAGTTAAGGTCCTTCGCAGTTCATGTTCAAACTCACATTTACTTAATTTTATATATTGAAAAAAAAAGCATGCATTTTAAATGATTGGTTTCTTTAACTTAGGTTTCAAATAAGATGCATTTGTTGGATTTGATGTTGCTAAGTCTTCTTTCCCACGTTTGTGTTGTGGGCATGCGGAAGGCAGGAGCGCTATCAAGGCAAGTTGAGCTTGTGGAATTCTAAGAGCACTTGCTGAAGTTGATTCTTTCCTTCTACCATGGGCAGACCCAGAATTGAACTCAGGTGGTTAGATTGAGGCCAAGTGCCCTTCCCTGCTGAGCCATTTGCTGGTCCACTTGGGTGATGTTAATTAAAACAATCCCTACCCTATTGTTTACTTTCTTCTTAAAACTACTCTTATTCCCTTTCTTCCTTCTCTTTGCATTATTCCTGTCTTTTCTCCTGTTCTCTCAAGTATACAAACAGAAGATCTGATGATCTATAGGAAGAACCATGTTTTGGAATTTAGGTTTCTCTGGTCCCTCACTCTGATGGCATTTAATTCTTCCGTTTGTTCCCCATGTAGACTAGAAATTAGATAGAAGACCCTAAGCATATTGGTGATACTTTTTGCAAGTCTAATTGTTAAGAGATATTGTGGAATTCTACTATATTGCAGTAATTGGTGAATGATTTTGGATTACTTGGTAACATATGGTAACTTTGTTTGTTTTGTGTTTTTATATCAACTTTCTCCTAACGGATTGCCATTTATTGCTGACAGGAATCAGTTGTTAGGCATTGAAATATAATGATTGTCCAATTTGTTCAATCTGTCTACCTTTGTTGGAAGGAGTGTCTTTCTAGAACTTGCCTTGTAGTTGCTGTGAGGTACATTTCACAGAAGTCTAACTAGCACAAATTTTAATAGTATATTTCTTTACTAAATTTCAGAGAAACAAATTGGTCCCTTAACACTTTCCACTAGTCTACAATTAGATCCATTTAATGTCTTAATATAATTTTATGTTTATTTTCTACTAACTATATCTATTCACAAATGGACCATTTATGTCTCCTTTTTCTTTTAAATGTAGGAGGCTGTGTTACATAGTTGAGCCCGTCATACACACACAACAAATATTTGTAGTTTATTCTCTAATAATGAAAATACTCTTTGTTTAGGGAGTGCTTTTAAAATGAAATAGTTGGGGAATGGGGAGATGACTCGATGGGTAAAAGGCTTGCCATATACACAAGGGCATCTCCAGAACCCACATAGACAGTTGGGTACATCCTTGAATTCTTATCATCTCAGTGTCAAGGCAGTGGAAACAGGTGGATCCCTAGAGCTCACTGTCCACCTAGCCTAACAGAATCAGGTGAGCTTTGGCCTCAATAAGAGACCCTGTCTCAAAGATGATTGAAGAAAATCCCTAATGTTGGTTTCTGGCCTCTATGTATACACATGTTTGTGTCTGTGCATGAAAACACATGAATAGATATTCACAGAGAGAAAGACAGAAAGACAGAAAGACAGAGAGAGAGAGAGAGAGAGAGGGAGAGAGAGAGAGAGAGAGAGAGGGAGAGGGAGAGAGAGGGGAAGGGAGGAGGGGGAGGGAGAGGGAGAGACAGAGATAGGTATGTACTTGGATAGATGTATGTACACAAACACATAAATATGTACATATTCATACCACATACACAAAAGTAAATGAAGCTGTTATTGTTGCTTAAGACAGCAGTTTAAATGTGTCTGCTTTCTTAGCTCTAACAGATTTTTTATTAATTTATTAATTAATTAATTAATTAATTAATTTAAGTGAGTCCACTATTACTGTCTTCAGGCACACCAGAAACATATGAATTCCATCTCAGATGGTTGTGAGCCACCATGTGGTTGCTGGAAATTAAACTCAGCACTTCTGGAAGAGCAGTCAGTGCTCTTAACGAATAAGCCATCTCTCTAGCTTTCCGATATATTTTTAAGCTTTGATTCTATTGGTGACACAGGTTTCTTTTAATGTATAATATCTGAAAATTGTTGAGAAGTACATGCCATGGGGATGTGCAACATGCAAGATAACTTCAGTTGTTTCAGAACTCCCCCCCCCCCACACACACACACAATGTCAGGAGGCCTAGGAGGCTCATGGCTGTTATAGTGAGCTTTGCCATCTGTAACTTTGTGATTTTCCAACCATCTACTTTATTCCCCAAAACAGTGATTCTGAGATTTCTATATTTACAAATGCCTAGGTCAAAGCTTTTCATATTCTCTGACTAGCTCATAACTTAATAACCCATTTGTCTTGTTCTATGTAAGTCACATGGTGTCTGCGCAGGTTCCATGCATCTGTCCTTCTTAGGATCCTTGGGGTAAATCCTATGATGCTTCTCTCTATCCCAGAATCCTTTCTTCCTACCTGAGCCCCCACCTTTTATTTCTTGCCTCAGTTATAGACCAATAGGCTTTTTATGACCTTTAAATGCTTTTACACAGTGCATAAGAGATTATCTCTACATATGGGTTGCCACAGAACATGTAACAACCTCTGTGGACACAAGCATAGTAGGTCCTTAGAGGCATTTCTCTAGCAAATCAGTCAGAGAGACCTTGGGTAAGCCACAACAGGGCCATGGAGAAAAAGATGTCATCACTTTTGTTGTTGTTGTTTTGCACACAATCCCTTGGACTTACTTGAGTATGTGTCTCAGTCAATATCCTGATTGATTTTAATCAGCATTCTTGATTGCTTCACATTTAAGGAGTGGTATTGATGCTAGTCTGCTTGTGGGAGGCATTCTGTAGTCTAATCAATGTTATATGAAATGCACAAATTTCAGTGAGTTCCAATGTCTTATTCCTGCCTATGTCCTGCGACTATATACTTTGACTTGAAATTTTCCCATCAAGTCTTTAACAAGAATAATGGAATTTGTTACAGTTTAATAATCTTTTGCTTCTGACAACTGAAGCACAGAGAACAATGTAGCTTTTTAACGTGCCACAGTCTTATTCTTATAATGAAGGTAACATTTATGGGAGAGAAGGGTAATGATGGAAAGTTGTGCTAGTGCTTGTCTGATTGCTCCCCCAGCAGATTTCTTTGTATTTACCCATTCCTTTTTTATTTTTACTGACTATTATATTGAGTTTTCTGCCTTCAGTGTATTTATGGTTTGTGAAGTGATTTTAATGAGAAAAGTTTCTATTTGTTGATTAGTAGCTATGGGCTGGCCCAAGAACATGATGATAAGTTGCTTATAGTATATCTTATTCTATTTTTCAAAGCATTTTTGTTGGGTTCTAGAAGACATTTAAGTCTCAAATAGGTTGAAGAATTGCCATGTATTATACATGTGTCATTGAAAATAAAGCAAAGGTCAGCTGAAATCTGTTGGATTCCACAGTAGCTTAGGTTGTAAGCTACTGTCATCTCTAAAAGCTCTCCATGGTAAGCCATTCTTCATGATAAATGTTTCTTTATAAATATGAGTACGTATATGAAAGTATGTAAATATATGAAGAACTTACTAAGCAGTATATTATTTCTTACTCTCAGAGCAGCATAGTATACAAGGCAGAAAATTTATGACCCCAAATAATTAAAATGCGCTTGATTATTTACTTGTTCTGGCTTCCAACAAACATTAAATAAAATTCAATTCAAACTCAACATCTATTAAACTTTTTTCTCCTCAAATCCATATCTCTTCTTTATCTGTTTCATTTATAGGTATATTGACTCTGCTTTGCATTTTGTTAGTTCTTTAAGAATTTCATACAATTTATTTTGATCATATCCATCTCCTATTCATCTCTTCAAAAATCTAGCCCTTTCCCTACCCACTCAATTCTGTGTCTACAATTGAAAAAAAAAAGATACCTGAAGTTTGTGCTGCCCCTATATAAAAAGGAATTTATTGGAATGACTTACAGGCTGCAGTCCAACAAAACCAACAATGGCTATCTATGCATAGAATGTCTGAAGATCTAGTATTGCCCAGCCCCACGGGGCTGGGTGTCTTAGCTAGTCTTCTGTATAGGATGGGATCCTGAAGATCTAGGCTTTAATGGGAAGACAAGGATGTGCTAGGAAGGCAAGGACAAAAAGAACAAAACCTTCCTTCACCCATTCTGTCCTTATACAGCCTTCCAGAAGGCGTGGCCTACATTAGAGGTGTGTCTGTCATCTTGCCTCAAGATCCAGATCAAAAAGCCTGTGTCTTCCAGCTTCAAGGTCTGGATTAAAGGCATGTTGTCTTAGGGCCTCAAAATCTGGTTCAGAGGTGTGTCCTCCCTTTCTTTGTTGCTGTTCGTTCCATAGAGCATCAAGTTGACAACCAACAGTAGCCATCACATAGACTTTTCATTTTGGAGTCACTTTATATATGTAGGAAAGCTTTGAGTAGGTATTTCTAGTACTATTGAGATGAGACAAAGTATACTTGTCCAAACTAAGAGGATATCAGCACCATGCCAATCTCAGTAGTCTCAACTTTGTTTATATTTCCCATTTTCCTTTGATGTCATCATTATTATTTTTTCTCTGTTGATGATCCAGGTGAGGTCAGCTTTGGGTCTCTTCTTGTCTGAAACATTTGTTCAGGTTTGTAGTTTTTGGTTGGTTGGTTGGTTGCCTTTGTTGTTGTTTTCCCTATGACCTTGGCAGTTTTTGGGGGTACGGATCAACTGAGTTTTAGAATATCCCTCAATTTAGTTTAGTCAGATCTTTCAAATCCTTATTTTATTTGGGCATGAGACTTAAAGGGAGAAAAACAGCAGAAAACCAGTCTTCTGGTTTTCTGTTAACCTTCTATTGAGAGGCATCTGGAGTTGTAAGCCTTTTTATTGTGATGTTCCCTGGTAGACTTTTTTCAGGAAATGTTGCTGCCCACCTCTCCCTTCATAGTGGGAGCAAAGATGCCAATCTCACATGATTAGAAACACTTCAATTGTTCTTTCTTATATAATCTCAAATGTCTTTTGAATCTGTACAAAAGTTTATTTTATCTTTAAGTAAACTATCTCAAGGATAAAAGATAATGCTTTTTAATAATAATAAATGCAGGCAAATTTTTACTTCTGGAAGAGACAAAAATTCTTTTATGAACTAAACAACTTTATTTTAGTGACAGTGAAGATATTAATATAAAGTGGACTTCTTTCTTAGGGCAATTCAATAAAAAAGTTCTTTGTGTGTTTAAAAATAAACACTGATGATGCTATGGTATGAGTGGTTATTTTGCTGTTGTTATATGTTGGGAGTTATATGGCTGCACATAACAAGTGCTTGTCTTTCTATTGTTTGCTTTCTGTTCTGACAAAGGAGAATTTCATTTTTTTCAATCCTATGCACTTTCAAAGATGTAATGGACACTGTGTGTGTGTGTGTGTGTGTGTGTGTGTGTGTGTGTGTATACTTTGATTATATTTTGGTGTTTTGTTTTTTGTTTTGTTTTTTTTTTAGTATAGCTTAAGTTTGTTTTATTGGATTTTGAGGATCTTGTTGAACTGAATTTTTGTTTATTGAATAAGAAATTAAAGTTGCATGGGTAGGGAAGGGGTGATTATATAGAAGAACTTAGGGGAAAATATGATCAAATATATTTAAATTTAAAATTGTTTTAAGTAATAAAAAATGAAATAAGATTAATTCTTCATTCTACATTAAAACTTTAGGTTTTCATGTCCTAGGTTTTGCTTTTCCTCCCCCTAAGAGTTCTCTCTGAGGTTAATCCACTTGTTTGTAGTTCCCTTCCTTCTCTTCAGCAATTCATTTTACTGATCATTTCAAATCAATTTCCTCTTTTCATTTAATTTTCAACATATCTGTCATTATGGGTGCCTATACCATGTCGTGTTCAATCATCATCCAACCATATGGGCACCTATGGGTGTGCAAAACCCCTGTGCACATTCTCACACTCTTTGGTAAACACACACAGAAGAGACATGAGACAGAAGTAGTCATTTTGGGGACGTTCTGTCATGCCTCTTACTAAATCCTGGACTCTAAGGTTCTTCTTCCAAATTTTTTAAAGGAAGGGGCCTTATTAGTTCAATCCACACTTGAAATTCTCTCTTTAAACTAATTTCATTCTGGGTATATCACTGTCTGTCATTTTTCTATATTATCAGCCACCTATAAGTTTCATATGAAGTGTGTTCTTTGTCTAACAGTTAATCTCTAACTGGATTTAATAATGGCTGGCTAATAGTATATACTTACTATTTAAAATATCAGCCCTCAGACTTTTGAAAGAACATTGGTAACAAACTAAAATAATGAGATACATAAACATACCTTCCATGGAACTTTTTCTCTGTTTATTTTGCTTTCTGTAACTGGTATTGTACTTTCCTTTTATTTCTGTGGGAACCGCTCATGCACAAGAGTGGAGAGCAGGTCACTGATAGAGTTAGACAGTGTAATAATAGCCTTTGAAAATGTCAAGGTACCTTTTACTAGAGTCAATATTTAGTTTATTGTATGTTGATTTTTTTGGAATTTAGTGTGTGTGTATACATGCATGCATGAGAGTTTAAGTATGTATGTTTGTGTGTGTGGAAGTGTGTGCATATGTGTGTTCAGGTACCTATGGAGACCATGAGGGGCATTAGCTCTCTTGGAGTTGGAGTTGCAGGAGTTTGTGAGTCATCTGATGAGGATGCAGCTCCCAGGATACAGCCTCAAGCACTCTAAAATGCTGACCACCTCTATTCCTAACTTGGTAATCTTAATATCTGACATGGAGCCCCTTTGGTCAACCCATGCAACCAGTCTTTCCCCCATGACTGTGGGTACCCAAAGCACTGCTTATACTTGTCTTGGATATTAAATATGTGGTCAATAGAGATACATTCAATTTGGGCATTAACATTCTGTTGCTTGAGAAAGATGAGCTGAGGTCTGAAAGAATGGCAGTTAAATAAGAGACCCATTTCATTTCCTGGTTTTCTATTCCTGGAGATGAAGAAAGACAAATCATAGCCAGCAATAATTACTAGAGGTTTTTAAGTACCATAAAAGCGAATCTTTAACTTAGAAAACTTTCTTTTCTTTTATTGAATATATTCTTTATTTACATTTAAAATGTTTTCCCCTTTCCAGGTCTCCCCACCTGAAGCCCCCTATCCCAGCCCCCTATCCCATCCCTCCTCCCCATGCTTCTGTGAAGGTGCTCCACCACTCACCTATCCACCTGCTCCTGCCTTCCTGCCCTGGCATTCCCCTACACTGGGACATCGAACCTCCATTGGACCAAGGGCCCCTCCAACAAGGCCATCCTTCACCACATACATGCCCAAAGCCATGGGTCCCTCTATGTGTACTCTTTGGTTGGTATTCCAGTCCCTGGGTGGCCTATCAACACTGTTGCTCACCCCATGGGGCTGCAAACCCCCTCAGCTCCTTAAGTCCTTTCTCTACCTCCTCCATCTGGAACCACATGCTCAGTCCAATGGTTGGCTACAAACATCCACCTCTGTATTGGTCAGGCTCTCACAGAGCTTATTAGGAAACAGCTGTGTCAGGCTCCTGTCAGCAAGCACTTCCAGGCATCCACAATAGCGTCCTGGTTTGGTGACACTATATGGGATGGATCCTCACATACGCAGTCTCTGTATGGTTGTTCCTTCAGTCTATCTTTTCTCAGCTTCTGGTCAAGGCACACAGAGGCAATGGGATATCTATATCTACTTGTCAAGCCAAGCTGCTCTCCCAGTGGAACCATGCCCATGATGGTGGGGAGCTAGGAGTATTTCTCAGTAGTTTTGCCTACACAATTATATCCTTATTTGAATGTCACTCAAGAGACTGATGACAGAATTAGCACAGTACAGTCTTCCCTGGAGAGGGCTGCGTAGTTCAATATTGCCAGCACTGGACAAGGCTCAGAAGAGTACTAATAGATGAGGACATCAGGAACAGTATCAGTGAGGACAATATCAGCAGTGATGGTATCAGCATGGACAATATCAGCAGTGATGGTATCAGCATGGGCAGTATCAGCAGTGATGGTATCAGCATGGACAATATCAGCAGTGATGGTATCAGCAAGGACAGTATCAGCAGTGATGGTTTCAGCATAGACAGTATCAGCATGAACAGAATCAGCAGTGATGGTATCAGCATGGACAGTATCAGCAGTTATGGTATCAGCATGGACGATATCAGCAGTGATGGTATCAGCATGGACAGTATCAGCAGTGATGGTATCAGCATGGACAGTATCAGCAGTGATGGTATCAGCATGGCCAGTATCAGCATGGACAATATCAGCAAGGACAGTATCAGCAAGGACAGTATCAGCAGTGATAGTATCAGGATGGACAGTATTAGCAGAGATGATATCAGCACGGGCAGTATCAGCAAGGACAATATCAGCAGAGATGGTATCAGCATGGACGATATCAGCAGTGGTGGTATCAGCATGGGCAGTATCAGCAGTGATGCTATCAGCAAGGACAGTATTAGCAAGGACAGTATCAGCAGTGATGGTATCAGGATGGACAGTATCAGCAGTGATGCTATCAGCATGGGCAGTATCAGCAGGGACAGTATCAGCAGGGACAGTATCAGCAGAGATAATATAGCAGGGACAGTATAGCAGGGACAGTATAGCAGGGACAGTATCAACAGGCATTGACTGAGCTTGCCCTGTGTGCTGACTGAAGTCATGAAGGATTTTGCAAACATCTGGAGTCCAGAATCATTTCTATCTTACTACCGTATCCCAGCAACCAGTGTTTACTCTATGGATGGATTGTCCTAGCTCACAACAATGCTGAACAAATCTCTTACTACTTCAGATCTTGTGTGTTTAAAAAAAAAAAAAGAGAGAGAGGAGTGTACAAGGAGCATGGCCTCTAAATTTTGTGCAAGGGAAGTAGTAAAGTCAGAGGAAGGTCAAGGACACAGGCCCAGAAGAATGTTTCAAACAAGGAGAATATGTTCCTTACTATATTTGAATATTGAATATTTAAACTTTATCCACGTGTTCCTTCTCCCAGGAAGTTAAAAGGGAGGATGCCTAGGATATAGGGGCATGGAACAAAGCTCCAACTCATAAATTAGGTCCTTAATTCACATTTGAGTCTGAGATAATGTAATGTGTTGTATAGATGAGATATACTTGGAATCAATCAAAGTAGGTGGTGATTAGCCGAGAAGAACACTTGAATGGTTTGCTTTGTCTTTTAGAATGCCATATAACTTTCTAGCTAAAGCATTCTTGTACCAACATGATAGTTTTAATACTATTAAACATTCTTTTTTTTTTTTTTTTTTTTTTAGTTGTAGATATTTAGTTGGGAATACACTGTTTTAGTTGCTAGGCAACATATGTCTATTGTAAGCAATAATGCTTCCATATAAACATATCTGAGATTGTGAGGAGAATTAAAACTCAACAGATTCTCATTTACATGCATAATGTCTGCCTTTGTGCTTATCCCGAAGCACTTAAAACACTGTATAATGCTGCTAATTTATACTTTAGTGCAGTGTTGATAGATCATAGAGTGCTGGTATGTGAAGCATTTGAGGAAGACATAGTAGTTTTCTATTCTCTACACAATTTATTGCTTAAAACTGTATAATTGACTGTTTTTTTAATTTTTATTTTGGATGTGTGTGCCAAGTGCGGAGACCAGAGGACAACCGGCAGGAGTCAGTTCTCTCCTTCTACCATGTGAGTCCTGGAATAGAAATGGGGTCCTTAGGCTTGGTGGCAAGTGACTTTGTCCACTGAGTCATCTTACTAGCATTAGGGCTGTTTTGAATTATCCTCGTGTCTTTGAAGCTTATGGGGCGTATCTTAGTTTGCATTAAATAACTGCTGCTTTATGTATTTCGTCATGTATAGCAAATACTCCACGTGAACATTCTCTTCAAAATTTTGTTTTATATTTATGTTCAACTTACAAATTTTATAAAATACTAAACAATAGCATTACTTTATTGGTGCAGTTAAAGGTCTCACGAATGACACTCTTGGGATGAATAAAAGTTGGTTTCAAAGATGGACTTGCATCTTCTCATTTTGTGTTTGCTATTTCCTAACTGTGTGGTTTTTATGGTTTCCATCTTCGAACCTTGTCGTGTAGCATAAATGGGATGACCTAGATTGATATTGGCATATGGTAAATATTATTAACATTTTTGTCTTTGAAGTTTGATCATACATGTAAATTTTATTGGTAATATATTTCTAGCAATCCCTTTTTTCCTCTTATTTTTTGAGATTATAATATAATTACATTTCTCTTTTACCTTACTTTCCTTAAAACCCTCCTTCTGTACCTCACGCAACTATTATATATGTATACACACACACACACACACACCAATATATATATATATATATATTGTGTGTGTGCATATATATGTGTGTGTGTGTTTCTATTATGTATATCACACACACACACACATTCCTAATAGTCTTGAGCATATATTGGTTTTAGGTTACTACATTAACTTTGGGATAGAAGTTTGGCATGTTGAAAATATCATCTGATATTTCCTTATCTTATCACCTGCACCTAGGAGATAAGTGTGTCCATTCACAGAGTGAGTGGGATATTGCATACATGAATCAAATACATACATACATACATACATACATACATACATACATACATACATACATATAACTTAGTATTTAGCCCTGCTGCATTAACTAAGAATGTTAGTATTCCAATTTACTTCCAGTTCAGCGTATTGCCAATTTAGAGTATTTTTTTTGGGGGGGGGAGCCTTAAAACTGTACACTTTGTTATTCTCTCATATTCCAGAGTAAGTCAGATATCTCCAAATGTATGGGTACCTCACAGCTCTAAACCTACTAATGTAGAGTAATAACTACCTACTAATGTAGAGTAATAACTTTTTGCTTTTGGCAGTTTATGTTTTCACACCTGTGCCCACAGCTTCTAGCAAAATTAGAAAAGTAAGAACTATATTCCAAGTGTTATAGCGGCTGTTTGTCATTTTGAGAGGATGTATAATGTAAAACTCTGAAATGTGGTGATGCTGTGTCTTTCTCACATGGTAGGAAACAGTGCTTTCTACATTGGAGCACTGTGTCAGATTCTTGTTTTATTCTGTGGCATGTATTCTCCTTCATAAACATCCTTATACTCAAGGGTCATCATTAGGAACTTCTACTACTATGCTCTAGATATATTAAAATATGTGAACTATGCAGCCACACTTGAGCATCAGCTATATGAGTCCATATAGCTGTCTTTTTTAAATTTTTATTTTTTAAATCTGCCTGCTTTTGGAAAGCTAGTCTTTATTGAGTGACACAGGCCTTAGATTGTACATGCCTGCTGTACCTCTCAGATAATAGTAGGATGATCCCTCTCAGAGGACTGGGTAGTTCTTTCCTCTAGCAGTTCATGACACATCAGTGTGTGTCTATAGCCACTGCTTATCTGAACTGATTTTCTACTTTCTACACACTACACTCTCCACTCAAAAGGTGTTTATAACATGTTTTGGAGAATCAAGTATAAATGCTCTGACTATAAAGATATGTATAGATAAGTTTGGTAATACCTTAGAGGAGAATGCCCATTGGATCTATCAATGAGACATAATAAATGTAACAAAGATTAAAATAGAGACAGAATGTAGTATAAAGGTCTTTAGTCCTGAAAGCATTTCAGAGTATACTGATGAATGACCGCCAAGCCTCTGTCAGTAGATATTTTATGGCTGGGTAGCTATCTTTGGCTCTGCCTCTGTGGTTTTGTTAGTTAGCTTGTTTCATTTCAGATGTGCATAGCTGTAGATTGATTAATTTAGTAACTATGAGTTTATTACATCAAAAGTAGCATGAGTTACAGTATATAGGTTAACAAAGCAGGTATGGCTTTTCTCTTCTTGGAAATATGCCATTAAGATGATCTCATAAGTACATATGTCAATTGTGGAAAGGCTGCTCAAAGAAAAGTGGTGGGTGCTGTAGGTAGTTAATAGCATGAGGATTAGACTGACATTCACAGGCACTGATGCTCAAGTTGAGATCTGAGGAATGATGAATAGCCAGTGGAAACACACACACACACACACACGACATACATATATATACATATATATATATATATTCAAATTTCTCTCTCTCTCTCTCTCTCTCTATATATATATATATATATATAGAGAGAGAGAGAGAGAGAGAGAGAAATTTGAATCAAGGACTTGAGAAGCCACTATAAGGATTTTGAAAAGCTTTTATTTTTCCCCAGGAGTTTTAAGTAGGAGATAGAATAATTATGGTAGAATTTGAATATATACTTTATTGCTGAACAGCAATAAATAGAGAAGGGTTAAGAATGAAACTACAGAATCAGACTGAAAGTTTCTTGAAGCAAAAGCTCATAGTATATGCCAGAGCCCGTGGACAGAAGAGGGCACAGCTGAGTTGCATCGCGTATACCTAATATTTCATTACCTGTAGATTTAGGCTCATTGTTTTATACAATACTGAGATGCGTAAATGTTAGCCATAACAAAATTATTTGCATTTTTTTCAGTGGACTTTCACTACTGCATTGGTTAATGCAAACATTTTTATAGATAGGAAACTCTACATAGTGTGTACTTCACTGTTTTATTAAATCTCAAATCATATAAATGCACATTTCATGTGAATAAACATACATTGCCAATCTTGGATGTTGTTGTTGGGACCATTTCTTAAATGTGAGTTTATGAAGTAATATTTGTGTGAATAAATGAACCATATCCATAATTGCTTCCTATATGGATTTGCTTAAAGCAAACCAAGAAGTTGAAAGTATCTCTGAAATTGTTCTGTTACATAGATGAGATTGGGAGCATAGAACTTATAGCTTGATCTTTTAATTTTGCCCATATATTATGTTGTTAAATCAATTCACTTAAAAAAATTCTTGGATTTTTTTTCTAAAAATGCCAACTGCTTTTTAAAAACTAAATTTACTAAGGTTTAAATTTAACTAGTTTTGGTAATAGGTTTTTCAAGTACATCATTTCAATGAAAAGCATAATTGATAAATAAAATTTTAGAAAAATGTACAATTGACTTTTGGTAAGGCTATGATTGGACTGGAGGGCATAAAACCCATACATTAAGACTAGAAATTGACATCATATTATCTCATAGCAATCAGTGTGATATGGCCAAGTATCCATGTTGTTGTTGTTGTTAGATGAAATGGAAAATAGTGTTGGATTTAGCTGCTGAGTAGCTGGAGAATATTCGTGAGTACATGCTGGGTTTGAAGCTATTAAAGGCATGGTGGGGCTTGATGTGGGGTGTGGTCCTAGAGTCTAGATGTTTCCAGTGTTGCAGGGATAAGCAACCACAGGCAAAGGCATTCTGTATTAAGATGGGTCAAATAGGTCCCCAGTCCAGTTTTAAGTCTCAAATGCTTGGGACATATGCAAGTGGAATCAAGAGACAATGACTTTCAGCAGGAAACAATTGATCATGCTTTAACAATAAGCCTGAAAAGCTAAGGTGATAGCTCAAGCATACAATCCTAGCACTTAGGAGTGTGACACAGGGGGATTGCTGGGAGTTTGGGGAGAACCTGAGCTCTAGGTCAGCCTTAATACAGCCTTAAGTCCTGTGTCTAAAACACAGCAAAATGAAGGATATGAAAATGCCATGGTATTGGAATACCTGTGTGTGTGTTCGTGTGTGTGTGTGTGTGTGTGTGTGTGTGTGTGTGTGTGTATGTGTGTGTGTGCGCGCATGTTCACATGCACGCGTATGCATTAACTGACCAGTGTGTTAATAGGATAGTTGATGATACAATCACTAACTCATGAACATTATTTTTGCTTTCTGGGTATTATTAGAATTTTCACAATGCCTCCATCACACAAAGACACCCTGTGTTCATTGGCCTACATCTGAAAACACATTGGCCCGTGTTAGGGATGCCGGGAAGAAAACAATTCCAAATCCCCCACCGCCCCACCGCCCCACCGCCCCACCGCCCCACCGCCCCACCGCCCCACCGCCCCACCGCCCCACCGCCCCACCGCCCCACCGCCCCACCGCCCCATCACTCAAAGGCACCAAGCTCCTAGCATTAGCCAAATTCATGTTACTTTTTAGCATAATAAGTCCTGGCCCTACCAACTTATCTTTTCCATTTGCAAACAGTGCAGACATTTGATATTACTGGTGCCCTAGATTCATATTGATGTGTGAATTATCCAGTTATGTTGGAATTTATACAGAAAACACAACTATGTTTAGGGAAAAGAAAAGAAAAAAAATTAACGATTAGATCTGAAAGTGGTATGTCAATCAAAGTGGATATTGTGCTGTGTTCCCCAGCTGAGCTAAGGGAAATCATGGAAAGAAAGGAAGTGTTTATTTTTAACTGATGAGTATAGCTAATCTGGCCTCTTGATGTAGGGGTGTTGTGCTGAGATAGGAAAGATAATTTGGCTGATTGGCCATGCGGTGGCTTGTTAAGTAAATTCAGGCCCAGCAGACTGAAGATTCTCATTGATTTCCCATTTCCTGAAAGAGTCTTCCCTTCTGAATGGGCAGCCTTGTAAAGGAAGGCTGCTTCCTTCTTACAGGAATATTTATGCACTGAATATTAAACCTGGGAATGACAGCCATTGATTTTTTTTTCGCTCGACACCCTTCCCCACATAGCAAATCTATTAAACGCCTTAATCTTTAATGTTCACATTTGACTCTTATTAATATTTTTCCCTCACCATCTATTTTTGAAGAAATCCCAGAGGAAGCAAACTCAAGTTTGAGACATAACAGCTCTCATTTGATAATTAAAGAATCCCAATGTCTCATACTCTACCACATTATCCTACCGGATGTCACAGCTTTGGGTAGCTGGTGTCAGGTCCAGTGCCTCGACGCACTTGCCCAAACAGGAAATCTTCATTTGCTTTTCAGATCCCCATTATTCTCCTTACTATTTAGCTCACTTAAAAGCTTGTCTATATTTTCCATCTCCATAGCTTTTTAAAATTTTAAATTATTATTATTATTTAAACTTTTCTCACAGTCCAGTCGCCAACCCCCTCCCAGTCTGCCCTTCAACTGCTCCCCATCCTACTCCCCCTCCCATCTCTAAGAGGACATCCCCCTTCATCCAGTCCCCCACCCCACAAGACCTCCCCACTCCCTGAGGCCTTAAGTCTCTCAAGAGTTAGGTGCCTCTTCTCTCACTGAGGTCAGACCAGGCAGTCCTCTGCTGTATATGGATCTGGGTGTTTCATATCAGCTAGTGTATGCTGCCTGGTAGGTGATCCACTGTATGAGAGATCTCAGGGGTCCAGGTTAGCTGAGACTGCTGGTCTTCCCATGGGGTTGTTCTCCTCCTCAGCTTCTTCCAGCCCTTTCCCATTTCAACCACAGGGGTCCCCAGCTCCTGACCATTGGTTGGATATAAGAATCTACATCTGACTCTTTCAGATACCTGTTGGGCCTCACAGAGGACTGCCACGCCAGGGTCCTTTCTATAAGCCCACTGCAGCATCAGTAACAGTGTCAAGCTTACTCAGCCAATTAATTTTCTAATCCAGGATGCCATTTCTGCCTTAGAGAGCATTTCCATTCACTCTGCTGCCACTCATTCTTCCTACTTCAGTCGGTGATGCTTCCGTGTTTCAAATATAACCATGCATCTCCCTGCTGAAATGTCAGGGGCCTTGTCTGTTGCATCCAAGATGAATTGCTGGGCATGTTATGTAAAGCATTTTAAAACCTTCTCTCTTACTCTTCCCCTTCAGACTCACCTATTCCTCTTATTTGCTAAGTAAGCTCTCAAGCACAGACAAAGTCAGTTTCATTCCTGAATATATTACGTGAGTATGTGCCCCACCTACACATTGACTTCCTTCAGCCTCGCACGTCCCTTTTCAATCTTCCTGCTCTCAATGAAGATGTCACTGAGCAGCAGGTCTTCTCTTTGTGCATCATGGATGAGGGAAGGTACAGGAGCTACGTATACCAGATATTTTATCAGCGTTGTAGTGCTTCTGTATTGTGTAGCTCATGCACTTATCTGGACCGCCAAACAAATCCCATAAAGGATGAGACTGGACCTTTTTTATGCCTATTCCACTGTCACACATGTTAGTTCTGTCACAGGAGTACTCATTTTCTTGGAACTAAAATCTCTTCTGGTTACAGAATTAAAAAAAAAAAACAACCAAATAAGCAAGCCTATCTCATAATAATAGTCTAAAACAAGTATCATAATATGTATGCATAGAGGTCTGCTCCATGTTCTCTATAAGACATTACCTATGGTGAGTAGCAAGGGCAGGGAATGCTTTACTGAGTAAGAGATTGAATCATGCAAAAGCTTTGTGGCTCCTATGCCTGGTGCTTCAGCTAGGATGAGTCTGAAGGCTTGTTCAGTCAGGACTGTTAGCTAGAGTGCCAATACATAGCCTGTTGATGGTTGTGGTCCAAGACCGAGGAAACATAAGCCACATGGCCTTTTATGGTCCATTAAGTGAAGTCATACAGCATCACTTGGATGGTACTTATAGCACCATTTCTTCAAAATTATTACTGATTTGATGGCTTAAAATGACAAAGCTATCATTTTGAAAAGTCAGAAATTCTGTTAGTCTTGTGAAGCTAAAACAAAAGGTGTCAGCTGGGTTGTGTTCTTGTGTGTCTAAGAGACAACCTTCTCCTTGCCTTTTCTAACGGCAAACTGCAATCCCTGGGCCACTTCTTCCGTTTTCCTAGTAGCATAGCTTCAACTCTTTGTCCGGACTGTCTCCTGCTACCCATACTATAAAGTCCATGCTGATTATATTAGCTCATTTACGTGATCCCTAAGAATCTACATATCTCGAGGATAGCTGATCAACAACC
Organism: Mus musculus; assembly: GCF_000001635.26. Classification (NCBI taxonomy): domain Eukaryota; kingdom Metazoa; phylum Chordata; class Mammalia; order Rodentia; family Muridae; genus Mus; species Mus musculus. The sequence continues at coordinate 110,265,599 of NC_000076.6, read as the reverse complement.
TTGACCAACCATAACCTTAATTGTCTTTCAATGTGGAACATATGTTTCTACATGTGTTAAAAGTTAAAACTTGGACCCCTCAGGGAGAATATTGCAGGCAACCCATCCGAATTTGAGGTAACTGTTGACAGCCGAATTCTGAGATTTGGAATTAGCCACTGAGTGTTTTTCTTGCACAGAGACCAAAATATCCCTGCGGGGAATCCAGAGCCACAGAAGGAGTGCTCAACCACACTGGGCATGTCAAAGGGACACTTGTTCTAGTTCTTGATGGGATAAGGGCCAGATTATTTTTGACAATATTTTGAATCTCAGCATATGTATTTAGCTCATATGACCATGTATGTGTGGCCCAGTGTTTGACACAATAGGTTCTAAATGAATTCAGCATACTTTATGCATGCTTGTGTTATAATTTAATTTAATGATATCAAACGTTGTTAGAACCAGAGAAAATATTATAAGTAAAGAGATGTAGAAATGAAGCATTTAGAGCTAAAGAAATATGGATTTACTTTTAGTTGATAATTTTACCTTTATCTTTAATTGTATTAATGTGATAGAATATCCTGAAAAAGAAAGGATAAATTATTCCTTTAGACTTATAGTTTGAGAAAGTTTCATTCCATACTTACCTGGCTTCATTTCTTCTTACAACTGTATGTGGATTATGCTAGCAAAAAGTACACTGTACAGTGAAGTGGCTCACCCAGTAGTGGTCAGGAAGAAGAGAGAGAGAGAGAGAGAGAGAGAGAGAGAGAGAGAGAGAGAGAGAGAGAGAAGAAGAAGAAGAAGAAGAAGAAGGAGGAGGAGGAGGAGGAGGAGGAGGAGGAGGAGGAGGAGGAGGAGGAGGAGGAGGAAGACTGGAGAAAGGTTAAATACTTCAAAGGTTTGCCCTTAGTGAGGCTTCATCCAGCTAAGCCTGACTTATAGTTGTCTGTTCTGCCTCAAATCCATCAGTGGTCCAGTCATCTCTCAAAAGCCTATCATTTTGGCAATCAAGCATTTAATGCAGAGGCCTCTGGGAGTCATTTTTAGATCCAAATCATAGCCCATAGTGATTACAAATGAAAGGCAATGCTATGCAGTATTAGTATTATAAATACCCCGGGGAGGTGTGCTATTTACTTATGGTAATATCTTAAGGCTGTTAAACTCTGCAGAGAAAAATGCACGTGAGAAGACATATGATAATATCTGAGTATAACAGATACAACTTAATGGAAAAGAAGAAAAGAGAGATGAACCATACATTATGTTGAGTTCTCAAAGTGTTATGGATAGAATCATCTGTATGTCCTCCCTCTCCCTGACTAAGATTCATATATTGAAACTGTAACCAACCCTCCATTATGAATACAATGCTTAGAGATGGGACCTTAAAGGAGATAATATGGCATAAATAAAGTCATAGGGATGGGCTCCTCATCACGTAGGCATCCTTACAAGAAGAGAAACAGATGTTAGACACAGAAATCTTTCTGTAAGTATACTCCGAGAAATGATTATATGAGGACATAGAAAGAAGACAGCCATCTTTAACCCAGGAAGAAAAATCCCATTACAAACCACACTGGACAGGACAATGAGGCACTTTTGTACTTCTTGATTGGAAGAGAAGTCAAATAATTTCTAAACATACGTTAGCCCAATCATGGAGTTCTGGTATGTCGAACTGTAAGAAGGCCAAGTATTTATCTGAACCACCCAACCTGTAGTATTGGATAATGGGTCAAACTGACTACTACCGTATGCTTTAAAAGTAGTATATCTTATGTTAAAACTTCTAAAAGATTAAGTCACCAACTAGTACTTCATTAAACTATGGTCCTATAATTACAACTTCAGATATGGCAATTCTTATAGTCTTCCCCTTTGGGAAATGGAGAATGTGACCCTGGCAAGGAAGGACTTTGCATAACGGATAGCCCTGGGCTCTTGATTGATCAGAAGCAAGCCATTTCATCAAGTTAACATGATTGCTTATACTTACAATCTATTCAGAATGATAGTTCAGGGAAAAAAATCTTGTGATTCATTGCTTATTTATATTTAAAATGTATATCAAAATTCAGTTGTTTTTCTGACTTTCAGGTCTACTAATTAGCAGTTTTTGAAAAGTATAACAAAGGAGATTCTCTTAGACAAAGGTATCTTAGGACTGTATCCACATTCAGATCTCTGTACGTGTTTGTGGATGCTGTTCTCAGACAAATAGGAACCATATGCAAATGTTTATATAACACACCTGCTAAGACACGCTTAATCAAGGATTCTTGTTAGTTTCATTCATCCAGCTACTAAAGTCTATAGGGAACCCTCTTGGACTTTATTCATGACAAAGATATTAGTAAACTAGATATGATCTTTTGATATGATTACATAACTATTTCAAGAAACTAATTACTATGGATAGATTAAGCAAATGCATACATCTGTTGAAAGTTTGTGTTTAATTATGAGAATGAAAAATAATCTTACAAACCAGGTTTCCAGTAGAGAGGAACAAGACACAGCCATGTTGCTCTTAGGAGTAGGGAGATGTTAGAAATCTGTCTCCAGTCTCTTTAGAGAGATTAATGAACTTAACTAGTTAAACCTGCCTTTCTATTTCCACGCAGGAATCTCTAAGCCTTATGTATACATGGATGGAAGGGAGAGAGAATTGATATTGAAATCACCAGGAACTCATGGGAACTCTGTAGTCAATGGGCAGTTCTTGATTAAGAGCTTTACTTTGATAACGCGTGCAAAAGGGAAATGTATGCTCTGTAGTGGGCTGTACATGGTGAGTAAAGCAAACGCCTCAAGATTAGCTGCTGGGGAAGATTTATCAGCTGTTCTCTTTTTAATCATCATAAATGGAAAGTTTTAAACGTATCCAGACTTTGAAATGTAATTCTGTGGGATTGCTACTAGTCTAAATATCATATGGAGTTAGGATGTCAAGATACTCCAATTAAATTACTTGCAACTTTGAGGAGAGATAGATGCAGGGAATTCAGCAAATGTACTTGTGTTCAAGTAGACACTGGGTGTTCAGCAAGGATGCTCAGATGGTAATCTTCTTTTTAAAAAAAAATGGTACTGGGCAATTGAATATCCTCACATAAAAAATGGATGCAGAACATATTTTACTTATACATTACAAAATACAGCTTAACTCAAAATGGAGCATAGGTCTGTTTATAAAACTATCAAACAGCATAAAACATGGGTGATAAACTCTACTATTTTTACATTAGCAAATGTACTCTTAGATGTAACATAAGAAAACAAGCAACAAGGGAAGAATGTTGAATTGGAGTTTATTGAAAGTAAAATTTTTGTGTTTGGAAGATAAACAGAATATGAAGCAGTAATTCGCAGAACAGAAGAAAATTGATATTTCACAAGATAATTGTATCTAGACTATAAAAATATCATCTACAATTCAAATGAAGATCACCCATGTAACACATAAGCAAAATGTCTGAATTTGTACTCTCTAAAGAAGATACTCAGTGACTCACTAATTACACCAGAAACTTGGTTATTCATCAATTTATAAATTAACATGATGTCTATACCATTGACGTTTGTTTGACAAGAAGTGATAAATGTTGATGCATGATATAAGCAGAAGACATAAGTCTCAACTGTTATATCCTGTACTAATCCCTAAGTGGCAAGATCACAGAGTGGTCAAGTTCACAGAAACAGCAAGCACAGTACAGGTACTTGGGTGATGATCTTGGGAGTGAAGGATCATCATTAACAAGCACAAGGATTCTGCAAGCATGATGGAAATGCTTTGAAATTGGATAACAGTAATGGTTGTGTAGTTCTGAATTCTCCCTGAACCATTTCCTTATAACGCTTTAAAAGGATGAACTGTTAGAGTATGTGAATTGTGAATTATGCATCAAGAAGTCGTTACTGAGCACAAAAACACGACACAAAGTGAGCCCAGGTGGAGTTACTTGATTGGAGGGAAGCACTGCTGATCTTGATTTTTCAAGAGTGAGTTTGATTTTCTGGCATTTGAATTATTTGGCCTGTGCTGGCTGCAAGCTTTTTGGGTGCTGTGTGTGGAAGATTCAGATTTTTCTTCTTGTTCAGGAGTGATAACCCAAAGAAGAAAATGAAAAGTACTATTTAATGAGTGGCCGGTTATGGTTTAAGCATTTAAGTGCTTGTGTGTTAGAAGAGACAGTCAAAGCACTAGTATGAATTTTCATTACATTAAAAACCCTCTTCTGTACAGAGCCACCAACCTCTGCTCATGCAATTGCCAGAGACAGAGCGACCCTTCTGTAATTTTAGTTTAAATTCCTGTAGCTTTTCAACAGAGAGGCCACAGTGTATGAATTTGAGATGAGTAGAGAGCAGTTCACTTTACGTTAAGAAAAAGTTTATTCATCTAGGTTAACTATCTTTCAAAGCTCTGGTTTCTAGTAATTCTTTTGCTATTTATTCACTTAAATGCAGCAATAGTAAGAATCCTGAAAATTTTTTTCTATTTATTTAAAGATGAAAATAGTCTTTAAGTAGTAAAGAATCTTTGCAAACCAGGATATGTTTCAATCTGTGTTTTTCTTAGGAAACCTCAAAGGTAATTTCATTTTGGAATCAAACTGTAACACTGTAGTGTTTTACTTGGCGAATTAGCATTGCTGTATATTCAATACAAATATGATCATAAATCTATGTTTTGAGAAGTTTGCGTTTTATTCTCATACCCCTTCTCCCTTTAGGGAAATTGCATGTATTTTTTCTTAGTATTCAAAATATAAAACAAATGAAACAGGCTGTGAAACGATATTGAAATGTCAATGCAATTTGGTGTATATACCTTCATTTATCCTAGATTGAATGGAGTGCCTGCTAGAATATTTTCCCCTAGAAAATTTATAAAAACATCAAGAGATTTTAGAAAATAACACATACGATGATAAAACCACACTTTTTAAAAAATTTCATTTCAAGTTTTTTTTTCCAATTTTTTATTAGGTATTTACTTCATTTACATTTCAAGTGCTATCCCGTATGCAGCTAGAGACACCAGCTCTAGGGGTACTGGTTAGTTCATATTGTTGTTCAATCTATAGGGTTGCAGACCCCTTCAGCTCCTTGGGTACTTTCTCTAGCTCCTCCATTGGGGGCCCTGTGATCCATCCAATAGCTGACTGTGAGCATCCACTTATGTGTTTGCTAGGCCCCGGCATATCCTCATAAGAGATAGCTATATCAGGGTCCTTTCAGCAAAATCTTGCTGGTGTATGCAATAGTGTCTGTGTTTGGTGGCTGATTATGGGATGGACACCCAGATGGGGCAGTCTCTGGATGGTCCATCCTTTTGTCTCAGCTCCAAACCTTGTCTCTGTAACTCCTTCCATGGGTGTTTTGTTCCCAATTCTAAGAAGGGGAGAAGTGTCCACACTTTGCTCTTCCTTCTTCTTGACTTTTTAATGAAAATTTTGGTCTATAAATTTTGATATGAATATGCTTTTAGATGTCATGTATTAGCATTTCAGTTACACATATATTATTGGGATGAGTGTGATGTTTTCATGTCGTCTGTCTCACGTAGGGTCTCTATTGCTGTGATAAAACATGACCAAATGAAATTCGGGGAGGAGAGGGTTAATTGCAGCTTACAACTCTCAGGTCACACTCCCTCGTGGAGGGATGGCAGGGTAAGAACCTAAAAACAGGAACCAATGCAGAAGCAGGAGGTGGAATACTTCTCACTAGCTTGCTCCTCTTGGTTGGCTCAGCCTGCTTTCTTATAGCACCTAAGACCACCAGCCTAGGGGTGGCACTGCCCACAGTGGCCTGGGGCCCTCCCACATCAGTTACTGACCAAGAAAATGGCCCATAGTCTCCAAGATACTGAACCACCAACCAAAGAGCATACATGGACTGGACTTGGTCCCCCAGCACATATGTAGGAGGTGTGCAGCTTGGTCTTCATGAAGGTCCTCCAACAACTGAAGTGGGAGTGGGGGTGGGGATGGGTCTGTCCCTAACTCTGGTGCCTGTCTGTGGATCCTTTTTCTGTAATTGGGCTTCCGTGTCTGGACTCAGAGAGGATATACCTAGTCCTAAGAGACTTAATGTACCAGTGAGGGTTGGCATCCAGTGTGGGGGGGCCTCCCCTTTCTCAGAGGAGAAAGGAATGAGGATGGGTGGATGGGAAGTGCGAATTTGGGACTTGGAGGAAGGAGGCCTGCGATCAGGATATAGTGAAAAAATAAATTAACTAATTGGAAAATAATTTTTGGAAGTGAAAATATGCATATATATGTACATGTACACATGAATATATATATGCATTCTTATATACTAGAAAATGATCATCTATGGAAATAAATATTATACTAAATTTTTTTTAAAAAAGAAGAAAATGCCCCCATAAACTTGTATACAGGCCAGCGTGTGGGAAGCATTTTTTTTTATTTGAAGTTTCCTCTTCCCAAATATGTTTAGATTTGTGTGAATTTGAAGAGAGACAATCAGCACAGCTGTATATGGTTGATTATGTATAATGATAGCCTTGCTACCACCTTCTCTGCCTCTCAGAAGCACCTGTCTCACCAATCAGTGTCCTGTTGGGAGCAGCATTTTTTCAAACGATAGAGAACGCCCCTTCCTGCACTGCCCCTCTTTCTATCTGGGTGTCTTTAGGTAACAGGATTTCATCTTTCTCTATGGATAAATCTTATCCATTCTCTTGCTTCATATGTCTCTGTGATATTGACCCATTCATCTATTGCTAGACTTCAGCCTAGATTGCAAATATTCCCTGTCTTAGTTCTGAATGACATCAAAACAAACTAGGGCCCAGAAGTTGTCTTGAATGTTCATTAGTTTCCTTTGAATACAAACCCATGAGGAGGATAGCTGGGGTTGAACTATTTTCCCCTTTGAAACATTTATTTATTTTTATGCATTGTTTCATTTTTGGACAACATATTTTCTTACCTTTTTGTCTCTTCATGTTTCTCAAAATTTTCTTTTTTAAAAATGATTTTCTTTCTTTCTTTCTTTCCTTTCTTCCTTTCCTTTTCTTTTCTTTCTTTCTTTCTCTCTCTCTCTTTTTTTTTCAAGACAGGGTTTCTCTGTATAGCCCTGGCTGTCCTGGAACTCATTTTGTAGACCAGGCTGGCCTCGAACTCAGAAATCTGCCTGCCTCTGCCTCGGACTGCTGGGATTAAAGGCATGTGCCACCACGCCCAGCTAAAAATGATTTTCAAACCAAGTATTTTCATAGGGTTTATTGTTTGACAGTCTCATACATGTATATAGTGTATTCTGTGTATTTTATCTTCCTTCTTTCTCATATCTCATTCCTTTCCTTTAACATTCCCGCCCGACTCATGATCCCCTTTTCCAGACTTTGGACCTTTGGCTTTGTTTTGTGACCCACTTAATCATGGTATCTATGTGATCATTAACTTGGAATTATTGTTTGGTGCCTAAAGGGCACACAGCTGAAGGTCACTGTGCCCCTGTTCTCTGGAAACAGCTGTAGTAGGAAGTTCAGCATTGATGGTGGGGCTTACAGAGTCCTTCCTTCATCCACATCTGACTTTTAATGGTCCAGTTTTTGCAGACCCCTAGCTTTTGAGGAACTTCCATGTCTTGTATATTGGATTACTAATTTACACTTTTTCCTAAGAGTGTATAGTGTTTTCTGATGTCCATTTGTTACAGTCTCACAATCACTTTTCTTTATTCAAAATTGGCCATCATAGATGAAATGAACAATGATCCGATTTTAGGGTTTTGATTTGTATTTACCTCCCTGATGGATAATGCACTTATATAACTTTCATGTCTTTGTTGGTCACTTACATTTCTTATATGAAAAAGGTTCTGTCCAGATAATTTGCTTTATTGTAAATTTGATTGTTTCTTTTATCCTTAGGTGTTTAAAAATTTGTTAACATGTTATGGGTATATATTTTTAATTGTTTTACTTATTTACATGTATATAAATGTAAATGTTGCCTGTCTTCCTGATACCCCCTCCAAGAGTTCTTCACCACTTTCATCTTACCACCCCATCCCTCTTCTCTGGGGCATCAAGTGTCTACAGGATTAGGCACTTTCTCTCCCACTGAGGCCAGCCAAGGAAGTCTGCTACTACAACATGCCCAGGGCCCCAGACTAGCCCATGTATGTTGTACTGGCTAGTTTTGTGTCAACTTGACACAGCTGGAGTTATTACATAGGAAGGAGCTTCAGTTGAGGAAATGCCTCCATGAGAGCCAACTGTAAGGCATTTTCTCAATTAGTGATCAAGGGGGAAAGGCCCCCTTGTGGGTGGGACCATCTCTGGGCTGATAGTCTTGGTTCTATAAGAGAGCAGGCTGAGCAAGCCAGGTGAAGCAAGCCAGTAAGGAACATCCCTCCATGGCCTCTGCATCAGCTCCTGCTTCTTGACCTGCTTGAGTTCCAGTCCTGACTTCCTTTGGTGATCAACAGCAGTATGGAAGTGTAAGCCGAATAAACCCTTTCCTCCCCAACTTGCTGCTTGGTCATGATGTTTGTGCAGGAATAGAACTGACTAAGACATATGTTCTATGGTTGGTAGCTTATTCTCTGGAAGCTCCCAGTGGTCTGGGTTACTAGATGCGGTTAGGTCCTATAAAGTGAATATCTAGCAAAGTTTTCCTCTCATTTCTCAACGTGTATCATTTGTTTTTTGTTTGAAGCTGTTATGGTTGATGTAATTCTGTTTAATGTGTCACACTTTATAAACTTCTAGAGATGAATTTCCTAACCAATGTTTGCAAGTATTCTCTCTATATGTTCTGTAGGTCAGAGTTCTGGGTCTTCTATTGACATCTCTCATTTACAGTTTATTTTTGTACAGAGTGAGAGGAATCAGTTTGATCCTTCTTTGTGTGGCGATTTGCTTTCCCTTTCTCATTTACTGAAGAGGCTTCTATTGTATATTTCTGGCAGCTTTTAAAAGAATCTCTTGGCTATAGATGCATGGGATTATTTTTGCAATCTATCCCATTCATCAATGTGTCTGATTTTATGCCAATACTGTATTGTTCTAGTTGTTAATAGCTGTGTCACATGTCTTGAAATCATGTGTTGTGGTTTCTCCACATTTGTTCTCTTTCTCCCAATTGCATTGTTTATTTGTGACCATTTGTGCATCCTTATGGATGTTAGGATTGTTTTCTAGTTTGATGAAGAAAGTAATTGGTGTTTTGATGAGATTAGGATTGAGTTTGTGAATGGTTTGGGTGGTAGAGACACATTATCTGTAATATATTAGTCGTGACCTCTCTCAGTAGCTGGACATCAGAGGATCTTCCATCACACAGTGTCTTTGATTTCTGCTGTCAGTGTTTAAAAATTTCCATCACATAAGTTTTTCAGTTTCTTAGTTAAATTCATTCATAGGTAGTTTTATTATCAGCAGGTCTACTTTAATGAATTCTATTTCAACAAATTCATCATAATTTCTATGATCAGATATGCTTTACAGTTTTTCTTTTTCTCTTCATATGCTTTTTATTCTTTCTCTTGTCTACTTTCTTGGCTAAAATTCTGCTCTATTAAATAAAAAAAGGGCAGGACAAGAACCTTTGCTTTGTTCTTTGTTTTATAGAGGAGGTACTTTGAATTTTGTTAAATTCAGGATGATGTTATCTTTGAGTTTTTCTTTTTTTTTTTTTTTAATCAGATGACTTTGACTTTTTTTTCTTTTTTTTCTTTTTTTTAAATATTTTTTATTACATATTTTCCTCAATTACATTTCCAATGTTATCCCAAAAGTCCCCCATTACCCCCCCCCACACACACACACACACTTCCCTACCCACTCGTTCCCATTTTTTGGCCCTGGCATTCCCCTGTACTGGGGCATATAAAGTTTGCAAGTCCAATGGGCCTCTCTTTCCAGTGATGGCCGACTAGGCCATCTTCTGATACATATGCAGCTAGAGTCAAGAGCTCCGGGGTACTGGTTAGTTCATAATGTTGTTGCACCTATAGGGTTGCAGATCTCTTTAGCTCCTTGGATACTTTCTCTAGCTTCTCCAATGGGGGCCCTGTGATCCATCCAATAGCTGACTGTGAGCATCCACTTATGTGTTTGCTAGGTCCTTGCCTAGTCTCACAAGAGCCAGCTATATCAGGGTCCTTTCAGCAAACGCTTGCTAGTATATGCAATGGTGTCATCGTTTGGAGGCTAATTATGGGATGGATCCCTGGATATGGCAGTTTCTAGATGGTCCATCCTTTTGTCTCAGCTCCAAACTTTGTCTCTGTAACTCCTTCCATGGGTGATTGTTTCCAATTCTAAGAAGGGTGAGTTTTTCATATATAGCCTTTATCATATTATGGTATAATCCTGTTATGCCTAATTTGTTTCAGGATTTTATTATGAAAGAATACTGAGTTTTATACAATGCTTTTCCTGCCTTTACGGGGATGACTACATGGTTTTTATTATTCATTCTGTTAATGTGATTTACCTGTTGATTTGAATATGGCAAATGGTTATTGCAACTCTGGAATAAAGCCAGTTCATCACAGTATGATCCTTTTCAGTGAAATTTAGTTCATTTTTTGCCAGCCTCAAAAATCTGAGGATTTTTTACTCACATTTATAAATTATATTGTTGACATAATATAAGATTTGTTTTGTAGACTATTCTTGACAAGTTAAAGTTGCCAAATTTCACAAGAAATTTGGGTATGATCAAAATTTTATTAGTGAACTTTATTTAAACACATATTTTACATGGATTGAAGCATTGCACATTAATCTTACCCTGACTTACCCAACTCTCTTAGTGTGAGAGACTGATCGCTAAATGAATCCTGGTGATTACAAGCAGCTTAGATAAATATGCTCAGTGGGAAATGTGCTGCTATGGCTCAAATGATAGGCCAAAGGACTCTGCCTATGGCCACAAAAATGTTTTTATTACTTTATGGGATGGCTCAGTGTGTAAGAGAGCTTGTTGCTAAAGCTGAAAAATTGGGTTAAATCTCCAGTAGCCACATGATGGAAGGAGAAAGAATTGTTCATTGTGTTCCATATGCATTCTTGACACACCATATTAAAACAAGCAAACAAACAAATGTCAAGGGTCTGGGATGCAGAGGATATGCAGTATGCCTATAGTGCAGTAAAATAAGTACTTATAATTAAAAGAGCCCAAGAGAAACCATTGAATTGTGAATGTCCAGTTTGTTGTATCTGTCCAATGGGATGACTGAGTAGGTGATAGCATTCCACCAAGCCTGATGATAAGAGTTTGATCCATGGGACCCACCTAATGGAAAGAGAGAACTACCTCCTTTATGAATGAGGAATGAGGCATTATTTCCTTTACCCATATAGAAAGACTGGGCATGGTAGCCTGGGATTGTAATACCAATATGGAGAGTATAGGGATTGGCAGATCTTTGGGGTTTGCTGACTAGTTAGCTTAGCTTAGTTGGTTGGTATGCTTTAGACCACTGAGAAACATTTCTCAAACAAACCAACAAACATACAAAAAGATGGAATCTGAGGACTGGCACCTCTGGCACTTAAGGTTGCATGTGTATACACACAGAGTGAGAGAAATAGCTTTCTCTATGGAAGAGCACACCAATTTGTAATCTAATACCGAATGTTCAGTCCTGGAAACATACACACTGACCCACTTGTCTTGGTGCATTTAAGAATATATATATATATATATATATATATATATATATATATATATACAGATAGATAGATAGATAGATAGGTTAAATAACCCAAGTAATATCTCAGTGACTTAAAACTTTTTCTAGAGAGTCGGATTTTAATGATTCATAGTTTACCCTGTATAGTACTCCTGGAGTGGGATATATATAACATATATGTATAACAATGAAAAAAGAAGTCATAAATTTGAAAGAGAGCAAGAAGGAGTATAAGGAAGAGTTTATAAGGAGGCAAGAGAAAGGGAAATGATGCAGTTATATTATTACTTCAAAATACTGCAGAAATAATTTAAAAAATATAAATGTTAGCACCTCAGACGGCCAATATATTCAACTACCCTTCTTTATGGAAAACAAGATTAATATGAGAAGAGGAAGGGACATTCTTTAAGCTATTTTTTTTCAATTATCTTTAGAACTTAAGCAGACAGGTTGAGTAAAAAGCCTTTAAAATAGACACATTTACTATCTCTAACTTTGAATTTATGTTTATTCTTCATCCATCCTTAAACTCTTATAAGGATGTTATTATTCAAACATCTTTAGCTTGCTCAGAAAGTATTCAAGAAAATAGTCATAAGATGTAGTTTCCCAGTGGGGAAATGTTGAGTGGACTAGAGAGGAATTTGTTTTCTAAACTCTTTCTAAGGTCAATCCATCACACACTCGGAATATTTGCATATATATTGTGTTGGGCAGTTGTTGAATCATAATTAACCTTCAATGGTATTCATTAAATAGTTCCTCTGATTCATTCAAATTGATGATTTTCATATGTATGTCTAAGTTTGAATGTCATAAGCTTTTTGAAAGGAATTCTGTTTCTTCTACACTTGGAAGTTTCTATGAATCTTGACAGACTGAAACAGAGGGACCAAAAGACTAGACAACAGTCACAATCGTATGAATTTAAGAGCGTGCCTTCAGAGTCAATGCCGAATAAATCCAGCAAACTTGGGCTGGTAGGAAAATTTGATAGCAGTTTAGCTAATAACATGATTCATGCTTTTCTCTAGAGCGTATAGTTTTATTTACCTCTGTTTATCCCCAGAACGGATACGACAAAGCACAAATGTGAGGATGAATTCTTGATGTCTGTTTCTAGGTTGGGTATAGGGCAGGTACCAAAGCAAAGAGCTCCCATACCAGCATTTTCTCAAGACCTCATTGAACGTCTGAGAATTTGAGAATCTAAAATGTGGTTATATATTTAGTATATAACCTTTTATTTTTAATGTTTCTCATTTGATTTTTGCTTGGAAGAAGTTGTGGATGGAATCCGATACATGGGGCAGAACAGGGGATAAGCATGTGTTTTAAAGATGTTCAAATGTCGAAATTAAATACAAAGTATGTCTTGCTTGCTTGCTTTCTTGTTTGTTTTTTCCAGCAAGTACCACACAAAACAAAGCTTCTGGGTTTCACTTGCTTTCTTTTCTTATTACTGGAGAAAATAGCTTCAATTCCATAATTACATACCAGGAAATGAGTGATATCCATTCAAAATGAAGAAGTAAAATTTGATTAAAATCATTTTGTATACTTCTCCTTTTATTACATTTTTATTAAAGTGATGATATAATAGCAATACAAGTTATTTAAAGTAATAAAATATTATTTTATTACCATAATGCAAGTATTTCTGTTTTCTATTTTCTATTCCCTATTTGTGTACCCATTATCAAAGACCTAGGGCATATTAAGACTTAATACATGTTTCCTTTTGTTTGTTTGACTTTTTTTTCTGAGACAGGATTTCTCTATATAGCCCTGACTGTCCTGGAAATCGCTCTGTAGACCAGGCTGGCCTCAAACTCAGAAATCTGCCTGCCTCTGCCTCCCAAGTGCTGGAGTCAAAGGCGTGCACCACCACGTCCGGCTTAATCCATGTTTCCTATAGGCATCACAATGCATGACATTACATTTGTTTGTTCAAGGAGAAACGGAATGTTTAAGATTAAAAATGAAAACCAAAATTCAGAGTTCATAAACCTTCCATAGAAACCTCAGGACAATGTCAGGGTAGTTAGTGACAGGACTTACAGGCTGAGATGATCTCTTGCCATAACAACTAGAAAACAAGAGATGATTATTTTCATATGTCTGCCTAGTCACTCTCATAGTGATAAATTTAAAACAACAAAGACATAACTCTAGGCTAAGGAGGTTAAATGTACTAGGAAATATTCTATTCTAATCATTAACAAGTAAAGAAATAATATGGAGTTAGGAAATACTCTATTCTCATGATTAGCATGTAAAGAAGCAATCATGGAGTTCCTGCATCTGTAATTTTGATATGTATCAAGAGTTCATAGAGGGCCAATAAAAAGAAAATATTTGTTGATAGATGCTTTTGCACGGTAATTATGCTCTCATTACTGCAATGGATAGAGCTTTCTGAAATAAAAAACATAATCAAATCTCTATCAGTAAATCCTTGCCAATTAAATTCCTCTCATGCAAGGATGGGGTATTGCTTGTGGTGATCATGCAATTCCTTGCCAGCTGTAAGAATGGTTGACTTCGAATGAAGAAAGCTGTGTGAGGTTAGAGATGTTGACAGATCTGACAGCCTTATAGAAGCCCTCAGCTGCCAAGTATGTTGGATTCAGGAGATACAAAGGGGTAGTTTTGTGTTTACGTAATTTTCCTTGGAGGGTCTATTTTTGATACTGTATTTACATGGTATCTGGGATTCCACAGTACTTTATGGTCTCTGATGTTTTTGATAGAACTAAAATGAATATTTATACTGGAAGAAAAGACTCTCATTACCCTAGATATTTTATAAATACTTTTAATTTGCTGTATGGACATAGAATTGGCAGGTGTTTACAGTTTAGAACCACATAGGTATACCTGACAGATCTATTAGTTTTTTTGGTAAATCAAAGCAAATGTCTCTGACCTGTCCAGTTTATCCTCTACCTGTGAGAGTCCTACTTGCATTGCTATTGAAATGATTTTATCCATTCCAGTTCATTTGTCATCCATCACATATATTCTGGTGAATGAGCTGTTAGATGAGCTTGGCCTTGTGGGAATAGAGAATTGACAGACTTATATGTTGAGCATTTTGTGTATGTGGACTGTATGGCAAAGCATGCCCTCGTCCCCAGACACAAATCTGAACACCAGGTTACTGTAGTAAATATTGTATCACAATTGTTAAGTATTTCTACGTGTTAGCGTGGAGAAGACATAGTAATATATGTTATAAAAGAATAAACACAGTCTCCTTTTAGGCCCTGACGCATTGGAAGAGCTGAATGGGTTGAGTTTCCTTAAGTGAATGGCAGATTAGTGAATCTAAGGACTTACACCGTCACTGTACACGAGTTGAAGCTTCATAAACTGATTATGCTACACTAAATCTGTAAGAATAGTTTTTCTCAGACAAAAGTAAGCTTTAGTTTAGAGTAACACCTTTTGCTTTATAAATTAATTATCATCACTATTATTTTGCTTTCTGACAACTTTAATGAACACTGCACAGCAGACAGGTAGAACTTGTACTATACCATAGTGTGGTAAGAACTGTAGCACCACTAAGGGTGTCTGGTATCTGTTACCAAACCTTTCCTTATTGAGTGCCCCGTTTACAACCTCTAGTAGTCTCCATGCTGTCTTCAAAGCTGGCCAGTGCTATTTTCAGTGTATGCTCTATGTGCACCACTTAGGTTAATATCCTCCAGTTCTATCCATTTTGCCACAAGCGACAGAATTTTACTACTTTTTATGGGTAAATAAAGCTCTACAGTGTATTTATAGTGCATTTTAATCCATTCATCCATTGATAGAAATCTAGAATGATCCATATCTTAATTATAATGAATAAAGCTGCAGTGAACATGCAGCTCAGGTTTTACTATAATACACCGTTTCCCTTTCCTTTGGATATGCGTACATTACTGAGATAGCTGGTAGATTTTTTTTCCAAGAATCTCTAAGCTATTCTCTGCTATAGTCATATTAATTTGTATTCCCATCCCCAAAAGTATACGAGTCCATTTCCTCCACACCATTTCCAGCATTTTTTTTAATAATAGTCATTCTAACCAAGATCAGGACATAGCTCCACACAGCTTTGATTTTCCGTTTCCTGATGACTAATGTCACTGAATCTTGTCTGTGATTTTATTGACCACTTGGCTATTTTGCTTTGAGAAATGCCTGTGAATATAAACACCACATTTTAATTTGGACTGATTGCCTAAGGTATTTGAATTCTTTATATACTCTAGATATTGATCCTCTAACATTTCGACACTTGGTGAGTACTTCTTTCCCATTTTACTAGTGGTCTCTTTGCTGTGGTGATTGGCTTCTCTCTTGTGCAGAAGCTTTCCACTGTAATTTGTCTGTTTTGCTCTTTATTTCCTGTGCTTTTTGGAACAATATAAGAAATGATTGCCCCAATATCCTGAAGTATTTCCTTTATGTATTCTTTTAGCTATCTAATAATTCCAGGTCTTGGAATTAGGTCTTCGGTTGAGGGTATTTTTTGTGTTGATTATTAAATTTTTATTGATTTACATCATAGATTCTGAGTACTTTCATCTAATCATGTAGATGATTATTGAACTATGGTTATAATATGCTGTATTATGGTGTTTTTTCTGCTTGTCTTAGCCTGTTCAAGGAAGTGCCTATCATCCATATGTTGAAAATCAATTATCTTTGATTTCTGTCATCAAGGCTCTTATTGGAGTCAACTTGTGCATTTCTTTTTTTCCTATTCTGCTTTTGAAAACCTGTCAGATTTGACTTGTAATTTCCAATTTGGATTTCAGGTTTACTGTTTATCATCTCTAATGCTGTTTTGATTTCAGTGTGGCTTTGTAAATGAGCTGTCATTCTTCTCTACACCCATCTCCTATTCTATGTCCTCGATCATGTTTCACCCCACCAAGATGAAACTATGCCGCAGGAACACACAAGTATATGGTGGGCAAAAGAAACCATTCTCTCCACTAGGCATAGGTTGTTTCTGACACAAGGTGTGTGAGGAATTTATCCATATCAAGGTTTTATCTAATTCTCTGCAGGCACCAAGGGGTTGGCCTCCAGTTCCATTCACTTCTGGAATCATCTGCTTGGAATTTGTGTAGACTCTTTACGTTAAAGTCTCAGACACATAATATCCAACACCTGCTCAGGTGATAATGACAAGTGAAGGCTCCTCAGATTTTTCTCCATCCTTTAAGTTTACAAACTGTAGGTTTCCACAGCCCACTTCTTACATTAGATCATATTTTCTATATTGGCCTATGGGGTTTGGGAAAATGCATTCACCAGTTTATTATACAGTATTTCCAAAGGACACAGGGAGCAAACAGATGGAGAGGTCTGTAGGTTAAGGTGGGGAACTGTCCAAAGCTTAGTCATTTTTTTTCTCCAGGGAGCTAGGATGACTCGCTCTCCCAGCGTGTGCCCGTAGTTCCCAACCTAGTAGCTCTCTTGAAATACTTACAGATATTGTGGGACTTTGGTAGGAGTGATTAATAATTCAATCTCTAGTCCCACCTTCCTCCTGGGAGAAAAGAGATATGACAGGAGGTTATGGCTTGGTCTTTCTGATGATCAGCCTCATTATAAAGCACACTCAAATCCCACTGGCTGGTCATCTTGCTCAAAGTATGTTTCCTAGCTCTGAGAAAATCACAAGGATGTTAGGAATTCTGTGTCTGTACTGGTCATTACATTACAGCAGCCAAGGCTAATTTGAGATGATGTCATACTCTGACTTCTATAACCTCTAAAACACATTCCTATTCTGTTTCTTTTTTTAAAAAAATATATTTATTTGTTTTTTGTAGTGAGTACACTGTAGCTCTTTTCACACACACCAGAAGAAGGCATCAGATCCCATTCCAAATGGCTGTGACTCACCTTGTGGTTGCTGGGAATTGAACTCAGGACCTCTGGAAGAGCAGTCAGTGCTCTTAACCACTGAGCCATCTCTCCAGCTCCCTATTCTGTTTTCCACACTCCCTTTGCCATGTCACATCTGTGGCCACAGATTTATGACTGAATTCTTATCTCACTAGCTACCAACCATCACTCAACTTATGAAAATGTATGTTCATTATAATGAAAGGAGAGACAGAAAAGATGGACACTAGAAATCTCTTCCTGAATATTCCAAAATACAATGACTATTGTTTTCAGTTACAAAGCAAACACTTTTTTAAATTTTAACTTGTATCTTTGATAGCAAGACAGTTTTCCTTGGAATGATTTTGAAAATTGGGTTTTAAAGAATCCTGAATTGACACGACTAAATGGTCATGTTAATGTTGCAGTTTGTGTACCGTGATGCTATAACACTAAACTTGGATTTAGATTATGTAAAACAGTTATTGGCATCTGGAATTGCCTTATTACTAACCAGTACCCCTTTGTCACACTCTGAAATTTCCTTCTTGTTGCTTATGCAAATCGTTACTTTTGTATTTTTCTACTTTTTTATTTTTTCCTACAATGTATTCTGATCATATTCTTCCTACTTTTCAACCTCCTCCAAGATCCTACATACTTCACTACCCACTCAACTTCTTGTTCCCTTTGTTGAGAGAAAGAAAGAAAGAGAGAAGGAAGAAAAGAATGATAACAAAAAGCAAGAAGAATAAGACCCCCAAAAATGAGCAAAGCAAAACAAAGAGTACCCCCACCCTAATAATCATGGATGCCATATGTATTAGCCAACTACTCCTAGGTATGTGACCTGCCCTGATATCAAGTATGTTGAATATACTTAATATGCACAGTGATATGCCATTGGAGAAAACTGATTTTCCATTTTGAACAGGTATTAATTCCAAATAGCTTTTTGGTCAGAGATGGGCTTTGTATCTATTTCTTCTTTTAATTGCTGATATTTTTGTCTAGTTTAAACCTGTGTAGGTCTGATGTGGTTCTTTGTGAGTTCATATGTATATCAGTTCTGTTGTTTCTGAAAGAGTCATTCACAACGTTCTGTGGAGTCATTCACAATGTCTAGCTCTCACAGTCTTTCTTTCACTTCTTTAGCATAGATCCCTGAGCCTTGAGAGGAGGGCTCTGATGAAGCCATCCTATCCCATTGACATCTAAGTGCTCTTTTAATATTATCAAACTCAGCACATTGTTGAGTTGTGGATCTCTTTGTTCACTATCATTTACTGCAAGGAGTTTCTCTGGTGAGAGCTGAGCAATCCTCTGGTCTACAGGTATAGTAATGTGTTTAGGAGTTATTTTTGCAGAATAAAGATAGTAGGTTTTCTCTTAAACCTATTATCTAATCTATTCCTGAGTCCTTGTCAAATTTATCCATGACAGGTATGGATTCCATCTCATAGAATGGACCTTAAAACTAATTTTTCAAAAAGTGGTTGGTTAATCTCACATTTGCACCACTATGACTGCAGTTGCTTGCAGACAGTCCCCTGTTGTAGGTCTCAGGTTTTGTAGAGTGGTGATGTTTCTGACTTTTTCCTCCCGTAGGGTGCAAAATACCATCTATCACCATGAACACTCATCAATAGGATGAATTTTATATCTGAGCACCAACTCAATCTCTCTGTTTAGTGCCATTTTAAAGTAGTGTCTTATACAATAGGACCTTACTATCAGGTTATAGAAAGTAACTGATAGACTTGGCAATACCCTGTGATGTTTGGGGGTTCTATGGTACCCATTTGACCAATGACTCAACAAGTTTTAACCCATCCTAACATGGAAGGATTTACTTTGTGGTCTTGTATTTTTAGTTGGAGCATTGTCTCACTCATTTTATGCTAACTCCATTTAAATATCCTTCATGTATGTATGTATGTATATATATATATATATATATATATGGTTCTTCTATAGTATAGAAGATACATGTCTTTTCAAAGGGTCTTTAGTGTTAATTGTCTCTACCACCACTTTCTTCTATACTCTGCCCTCCTATCCCCTCCACATTGAATCCTCCTAGTTTCCTCTTTTTGTAAAGCACTGTTTTAAAATATTTCTTTATTTTATTTATATGAGTACACTGTTGCTGTCTTCAGACACACCAGTAGAGGTCATTGGATCCCATTAGAAATGGTTGTGAACCTCCATGTGGTTGCTGGGAATTGAACTCAGGGCCTCCGGATGAGAAGTCAGTGCTCTTAACCTCTGAGCCACCTCTCCAGTCTCCAAATCTTCTTTATAAAACTGTACTTCATTTTCCCTTCCTTGGAAGATCCTATCCTCTTTCCCTATCCCTTATTAGATGTTGAACCTCTGTGTTATTTGGATTGAAACATACATACCCAAAGCTTAAAATCTCAATCCACATAAAAAGGGAAAGACATGGAATATTTGTAGTTTTGGGTCTGAGCTACCTCATTCAGGGTGATTGTTTCTAGTTACAACTATTTACCTGCAAATTATAATAATTTCATTTTTCTTAATGGCTGAATAATATTCCATTGAATACATGTACCACATTTTTATTATCCGTTCATCACTTGATAGACTTGAAAACTATTTTCCAGTTTCTGGCTATTATGAATGGAAGAGCAGCAGTGAATATTCATGAGCAAGTGTCTCTGTAGTACAATCATGCAAAATGTTACCCTTTCTCTGTTCCCCATCATACATTTGTCTTTCGAGTATATTTAGAATCACTTTGTCAGTGTAATTACAAGCACATTAAATAATGTCTAAAATAGCATTATCAATGGTTTGAATGCTTAATACTTAGAAGGATTTCTTGTATAAACAGATTCATGAGTTTGAATCCCAATTTGCCACTTATTAGTGGGTCAAGGTGATTTTCATAAAATGACTAAATTCTGTATATTGCTTGACTCATTTACAATATGGGGCCTTAGTTTATATTCCCTTTGCTGTGATACAATAAGATACTGTAACAAAGGCAGCTTAAGGGAGAAAGTTTTTAGCTCATACAGTACAAGCTGTGGCTCATCTTGGTAGGAAAGTCAAGGCCATTTTGAGTCCATGGCTAGGATAGGAATGGGTGAATGAATACTTATTACGTAGTTTGCTACCTCTACTTTTATAGGCCATGATCTTCAGATCCTTGAGAGTGGTGTTGTCCACGGTGACACGATTTTAGTTGATACAATCAAGTTATACCATTTAGCATATGCCCAGAGGTCTATCTCCCAGATCATAGTGGATACCGTCAAGTAAAGAACATTATGTCTTACTTATGCTGAGACTAAAAGCTAAGTCTTGTCTTATAAGGTTGTTTTGAACATAAGGCATGCTAATATTTGAGAAACTTTTAGTCCAATGTCCAACATTAGCAAAGTTTTGTACTTGTATTTTTTTTAAGTGTAGGAAGAGTTATCATAATGCTAGTATACAAAAGTAAAATGTGATTGCAAGCTTGTACAACCACTCTGGAAATCAGTCTGGTGGTTCCTCAGAAAATTGGACATAGTACTACCGGAGGATCCCACAATACCTCTCTTGGGCATATATCCCAGAAGATGTTCTAACTGGTAAGAAGGACACATGCTCCACTATATTCATAGCAGCCTTATTTATAATAGCCAGAAGCTGGAAAGAACCCAAATGTCCATCAACAGAGGAATGGATACAGAAAATGTGGTACATTTACACAATGGAGTACTACTCAGCTATTAAAAAGAATGAATTTATGAAATTCCTAGGAAAATGGATGGACCTGGAGGGCATCATCCTGAGTGAGGTAACCCAATCAGAAAAGAACTCACATAATATGTACTCACTGATAAGTGGATATTAGCCCAGAAACTTAGAATGCCTAATATACAAGATACAATCTGCAAAACACATGAAATTCAAGAAGAATGAAGACCACAGTGTGGACACTTTGCTCCTTCTTAGAATTGGAAACAATCACCCATGGAAGGAGTTACAGAGACAAAGTTTGGAGCTGAGACAAAAGGATGGACCATCTAGAGACTGCCATACCCGGGGATCCATCCCATAATCAGCCTCCATCTCTGACACCATTGCATACACCAGCAAAATTTTGCTGAAAGGACCCTGATATAGCTGTCTCTTGTGAGGCTATGCTGGGGACTGGCAAACACAGAAGTGGAAGCTCACAGTCAGCTATTGGATGGAACACAGGGCCCCCCAATGGAGGAGCTAGAGAAAGTAACCAAGGAGCTGAAGGGGTCTGCAACCCTATAGGTGGAACAACAATATGAACTAACCAGTACCCCCAGAGCTCGTGTCTCTAGCTGCATATGTAGAAGAAGATGGCCTAGTCAGCCATCATTGGGAAGAGAGGCCCCTTGGTCTTGCAAACTTTATATGCCTCAGTACAGGGGAATGCCAGGGCCAAGAAGTGGAAATGGTTGGGTAGGGGAGCGGGGGAGCGGGGAGGGTCTGGGGGACTTTTAGGCTAGCATTTGAAATGTAAATGATGAAAATACCTAATAAAAAATTTAAAAAAAAGAAAGTAAAATGTGCAACTGTGAGATACTATTACAAAGAAACACAGTTGCTCACAAAGGAGGAAGGGACATCCTGCATGGATATGTGTCGCACATTTTCATGGTAGTTTTCACAATGGATTTAATGCCACTGTACTTGGTGTGAAACGTGAGGTCATCTAATATTAACATATGTGATGTTATTAAAGAAGCATTAAATTTCTTGACATGGGACAAATATCCACCCCATCAGGGAACAGATATCTATTCCTGTTCTGAAAGCCTTTTCCTTACTAAAGGCAGACTCTAGTAGATCTTAGCAAAAATAAGCCCCTGGGTTATGAATTTTTAAATCTAAAATAGCAGTTTATTAAAAATTAACTATTCCACATAATCTGATACATGTATTATTCTTCATGTTTTATTTTTGTCTTTCAGAATATATTGGAAGTTTTAGGCAACTATCATGGTGCTTGAATAGAGTGTTTTTGTCAAAACATATTTAACATTTGAGAATAGTGATATACGGAGGGCAATTATGAATATATATTAAAATATGTTTCTATATATTAATGACGATTGTAAGTCTGTATTAAAATATGCAGTGTATGAAGTTAAGTGGGATCATGCTATTTGCATGGCTAAAAGCAACATCAGATGTTGTATTGTGACTTTTAAAAATGTGATAGAAACCCTTTGCCTTCCACTGAATTAACAGGAAGTGTAGGAGTTGAACTATTAATTGCAGCCTAACAGTGATACACTTCTGCTCTCACAGAATCAGGAAATAATCCCCGGAGATACTTACTTGAAGTAGACTGTAGTGAATTTTTATTGATTTGCTCTTTAATTTCAGACATCATTTTCCCTTCTGGCGCTCTTGTATATGAATGTTCAATAAATAATATCTTCTCTCTTCCACATTTGCCACCTAAGACATCTCTTGGCTGGAAAGCTAAGCCAGTTATTTCCAAATCACAGAATTTGGCTTCTGTTACTTTGCATAGCAGCTGACAGGACTGGCTTTCTTAGCTGCTTTCTGCGAAGTGAATTCCGGTTATGATGTTAACAGTAGCCAGGGGCTACCCCGATGAGGGTCTGCTCACTGATGTTGTGTTGTGGACATGGACATTTTGTGTGGTTGCTGGCTGAGGTTAAAGTCTGACTTCTGCCTTTGTGTTTGCTAGGTGACTGATCAGTCAGTCCTATCCACAGCTGAGTGATGTCAACAGCTAGGTCTGTGAGACTGACAATAGCCAGATGCAAATCAACATCACCATCAATGTGTTCATTTCATGGTCTGATTTGGCAGGGAGTGAAGGGGTGTGACTCAAGTCATGTTTTCACAATCCAGAAGAACTATCGACAACCCAGTGCTCTTTTTAGGGAGGGGCTATGTATAGCATTTATCATTGCCTCCTTTTGCCTTTAATTGCTGTAAATCTTATTTTTAGATTATGTAAGACTGAAAGAAGACACCGCATGGTAGGATTTCTGTAGTATTTAACTGAACTCTGGATTAAATCAGAAACTCTTGCTGGCAATTTGCTGAATCTAATCCCTTGAAATCACTCTGCTGGGTAGTATAACTTCTTTGGTTGAAAAAAAAAAAAAACCCTGAGTACACCTTATTACTTTCTCCCTTTGGTACTTGCAATTCCTCCCCATATTTAAGCCTCCTTTCTAGGTTGATTTGTTTATAGTCAAGAGGGTATGATTGATGTCTTAGTTGCTTTGCTTTGAAAATAAACCCACTATGGCCAAGATAATTTATAAAAGAAAGCACTTAGTTGGGCTTATGGTATCAGAGGACTAGAGTCCATGGAGGTGGAGCAGAGGTGTGGAGGAAGGAATAGTGGATCTTACATATTGATCCCCAAATACAGAGGGCACAGTGGGAATGACACCAGTCATCTGGAGCCTCAAAACTTGACCCATTTACACACTTCCCCAAACAAAGCCACTTCTTATCATTTCTGAACAGTTTCACTAACTGGGAACCAGTATTCAAAAATATGTACCTATGGGGGCTTTTTTCATTCAAGTTACCATGATTAACTTTGAGATGTATTAAAATAGTTACTAAATTTTTCCCATCAGCTGAAAACTTTCAGAAAGAATAGGTCCATCTTTATTCTCCATATCCTGCATGGTCCTTCTCTGATACTTGTAAGAAACTATATACCTGTATTTGACCAATAAAACACCAAGGCCCTAAACTGAGCAGTACGGCTGAGTGAAACTGTATCATTGGTCAGGGAACCTCTCTAAGTTTCTATTTATGACAGATCACCCTCATTACCCAACAGGTAGCCAACATTGGATGCAAGGATTAGCTTAGGTAAAAGCTCATTTTGCTTTCTGTTTCAGATCTCAAATTGAATATAGTTCTTAGAAGGCCCATGAAATTATACACCTCAGAATATAGTTTATTTCAATTCTGAAATAGAACTTTAAAATAGAACACATATTTTGAAGCTACATTGTGAATCGCAGATAATTCCCAGTAGATCTGAAGTATGCAAATACCTTCCTCATGATGACTTCAGCATTTAAATTCCTTTTGGATTACACAAAGGAAGTGTAAATAGATGCTAAAACATGCAGAAACTAGTAATGGGAAGCAGAAAGGCGGAAGGAAAATATGCATTCATGTGTGGACAAGAGAGTATTATCCTTGCTGGGAATATTTATCTGTGTTTCGTAGATATTTTTAAGCCATGGTTCAAAGACTCACATGTTTTCCAAAACTGAACAAACAGAGGAACTAGAAGGCTAATGATGAAAGAACAAGAGAGATTCTGGGGAAGGGGGGCATAAAAGTGGGTATGTGAATTCAGCTGGAGTACATTATACACAGGTGGGAAAATATCTGGAGACCAATTATTCTGTAGGATTAATGCATGCTGAAAATAAGTAGAAATGACCATTGAAATTAGAAATGTTAAAGTCTTGGTGTTAAAGCCATAAGTAGCATAAACATTATCTCTATTATTAATAGTGTTTGATAGTTTCTTTCAACCCTAAATGAATGCTTGAGATAGTAGACTTAAAAGAGGGTTGTTTTGCTTTAGATTCAGGGGTACAGGATTGAACAAATCCCTTGCTTTTAGTTCACTAGTCTGGAAACAGTGCATCGTGCCGAAAGCATTGCAGGTCAAAGCCACTCTAAGCCTTTTTACTAGGAAGCAAAAGTGGGACAAGAAAGAGTTCACTATCTCACCATCCACTGAAGGGCATGTCCACACCCATGAGAACTCAGATACCACTGCCCACTTAGCGCCAACTCTTAGCAGATTCCTCTGATTCTCAACAGAATTGACACAGAGACTAAGTTTCAAGCACACTGGCCACTGGAAGCCATCCATGAAAAGTCTTCTTAGCTCTACTGTCTCTCTGTGGTTAGCACACAAGGATAAGGTACAGGTCTGTGCATGGAATTTTCTTGTATTGAGGATGGGAAATCCTTTCCGATCAACAGTGTAGTTGGTCACAGAAATTTGAAAGTTCGTTCTTAACTCAAATTGTGTCTATTGGGATAATCACGTTGCATAATCAGTCCTAAATGATTCTCATCAATACATTAGACATATGTAGAGTTTTTATTATTCAAAGTGCAATTTTCTCTGTGTTGGGTAGTCTCTTTATTTTAAATGACTATTTGCTATTAAATTTTGATTTTTTTTATTCTTCTTACAGTCTAGGAATCAAACTTGGTACCTTACTTTTATAGTATTATGCAATAGGTTATAAGAGAAAAAAATCTGAGCTGTTTAGTTTACCTTGAAGGAGCCTCAATGTATTAAACTGTTGAAATTTGAACTAGGTGAATATATTTCTTTGTATACTTAGACTTCATGACCTATGTCTGTTCACCGATCTAGGATCAGGACTTAAAATACTTGAAGTCAATGTTTCTTAAACCTTCCAAATGCTGTGACCCTTTTAATACAGTTACTCATATTGTAGTGACCCCCCCCAAACCACAAAATTATTGCTGTTGCTGCTTCATAACTGTGATTTTGATACTGTCATGAATCATAACATAATTAGTTTTGGAGATAGAGGTTTGCCAAATGATTGCAACCCACAGGTTGAGAACCACCACACTAAGCGCTGTTCAAGTATTTGGGCTTTAAGAGACATAGTTACAATTTTTAGTTTATCAGGAGAATATGGCTCACAGCCTTCAACTAAACAGGCCTCATGGGAGCCCTTGGAGACTGAACTGGAAATCAGGGAGCCTGTTCTGGTCTGTGTCGGCATGTGTGAGGACATATAGGTCCTCGGCCTATACGTTATGGTTGGTGGTTGGTGGTTGGTTCTTTTTTGTTGTTGTTGTTGGTGTCTCTGACTCTTTCCCCTACTTGTGGGACACTTTCTTTCCTACTGGGTTGCCTTATCCAGCCCTGATATGAGGGTTTGTGCTTAGTCTTATTGCATCTTGTTATGTTGATTTCAGTTGATTTCCCTGGAAGACCTGTTCTTTTCTGAAGAAAAACAGAGCAAGAACAGATCTGGGGGACAGGAGAGGTATGCAGCAGGAGGCTAGCTAAGAGGAGAAGTATGTGACAAGGAGCAAGCTAAGAGGAGGAGCGGGAGGGGGAGCTGTGGTCAGGATCCATTGGAACCCCCCAAAAATTTTAAAAATTAGAAGTTTTGTTTTAATATAAATTATATTCTCAGGATAGTTGCCTTGTTGCTTTTATTAGCAACAGAATATAAAATTGTACTAGTTGACCAACCTGGTGACCATTCTTTTCATTAACACACCGTTAAAAACCTGTACTTGATGAAACTCAGGTAAATTTTTAGTATGTTTTTATTATTTTAAAACATATTAACTTTTATATTTTAAATGTTATTTTAGCTGTATGTATGTTTGCTTGCAAGTATGTGTGCACATTTAGCATATGCATGCCAGTGGCCCATAGAGGTCATGATCTCTGTGAAATCATGTCAGATCCTGTGAAATTGGAGTTACAGATGATTCTCAACCTCCAATGCAGGTGCTAGGAATCAAATCTGGATCCCCTGTAAGAGCAGTGGATGCTGTTAGTGGCTGAGAAACATGGGTCTCCTCTGGCGTGTGTTATTCTGCAGCACAAGCTGTATAAGATAACTGTAAAAAAATCATGCATTATACGATTTCCATTGTGGTGCAGTAATGAGTGAATATGCTGACTTTCAGCTGTTCCTTCACAACTAGTGAAAAAACATTTTGAAGAGCACTTTTCAAACCGAGGTGAGAGAGTTTTTACCAGACTCCTGTCAGTTCAACAGACATAGACCATTTCCAACATGAAGTCATAGCTCTCTAAAAAATAATTATTTTATTGAAATCCTCTGTGGAAGTAAGGGATTCTCGTTATTTCTAAGAGATTGATTTTTTTTTTTAAATCTCAGTCAAGTCCTAAATCCCTTTCGAGCATATTTATCCTTGAGTTCTGTGGATTTCCCAGACCCCATTTCCTTTAAAAATATTCTTCCTTTCTAAATTAGATTTTCTTGTTATGAGGAGAAACAGTTCTGTTTTACAATGGAAGGTTAGCCTGGGAACATTATTTTCCCACCTTCAGGTCAATAGGGTTATTTATTTATTTTGTAGAAAATTGAGGCTTCTTACTGGGGATGCGATAACTTTGAAGTTGCATAGACTGTAGCCTCATAATGGTTGTTTCCATAACACAGAAGGCGCACCCTGTGCTCTTCCGAGCTGCTGTAAACATCCTTGATGGTGGAGATCCGTGGAGCACATTTGTGTTACTTCTGTCTTTTGGCAATAGCGGCAGAGCAGATCCATCCCGTGCTTAACCTGCCCTCTTCATACTTCAGTTACCCTGCTTCAGTTAAACTGAGTTTTCAGCTTCTAAACTACAAAGAGCCTTGACTGAGAGCTCTTGGCATTCTCATATTCTCTCTCTCTCTCTCTCTCTCTCTCTCTCTCTCTCTCTCTCTCTCTCTCTCTCTCTCCACTTCAGTTTTCTTTCTTCTCTTTTTCCTTTGCATCCTATCTCTACCTCCCTCCCCTCCCTCTCTCCCTCTCTGCCTTCATCTCCCTTTCTCTGCTTCTTTCCCTTCAGTTTGGAATGAGTAGTTCTACATCGACAAGGACTGAATCAGTATACAAATTGCAGCTACACAGAGTTACGTGCATCTTCCAGCAAGTGATAAAACCCAATGTAGAATGTACAAGGGTTAGATACAGAGTTCCAGGAATCTACCTTCCCTTCATGTAGCATTTCTTCTCTGCGATTGCAGTGTTCTGATTTACACGTACATGTTCTAGGAGAAGAGCATCAGCAGATGAGGGACTAGAGGAGACATGTGGAATCTGTACCTAGAAACATGAGAACATTTGCCAGGACACTGACAAGCAGATGTGATATTCCAGGGTTGAAGAAGATAATGAGATGGATAGGATAGAAGGCTCAAAAGTGACTCATGCCAAGAAATGTAGCTAAGCAAAGCTGAGAACGGAATTTGGTTAAATCTTAATGAACTGGAGGCTGTTAAGATAACATTGCCATTAATCCTAAACAGGACAATCTCAGGGACCCCATTTTGTGAGGAACTTTACATTTCTTCTCTGTGGTGTAGCTAAACATACAGCTCTCTCACACTGTGGTCCCAAGATAGCTGCTTTCACCACAATATTTGCATTCTAACTAGTTAAGAAAGACAGGGCAGGTGACACATTTCTATTTTTTTTTCTAACCTTAGTGGGCAGCTGTGCGTCTTTCCTGGATACTGTCAACTAGAAGTGTGTCTTATCAGCATGCCTAGCTAAGAAGGAGACTGGAAAACCTCTGGGTGGACAGCTGTTTGCTGATTTATTTTGCAACCTTTTACATCCACAATTTAAAAAAGAACAGTATATGCATGTGAAAAAAAAAAAAGTGTTTTCTGCAAGAAATACCATGTACACTAACCAGTGAATAGTTTCATGAATTTAAGTATGGTTTTTATACATGCTGGAACTCCTACAATTTCAAACAGTCACCAAGGTCATCACTCAGGGCCCAGGCAAAGTGGTAGAAATTATATGCCTAAGATATGCATAAGTGCTAGGATTTTAAATTTAAGAATTTTTAGAAACAGGGTTGGGGATTTAGCACAGTGGTAGAACACTTGCCTAGCAAATGCAAGGCCCTGGATTCGGTCCTCAGCTCTGGAGGAAAAAAAAAAAAAATATATATATATATATATATATAAATCTTGTATTATAGCCTCTTATATTTATAATAAAAAAACAGAATTGAAACCATGAAGACTTGCACATAAACAGTTTGAAAACTCACAATTTGGAGTTTGTGAATCCCAAATTCATTTAAAATGTTGTCATAGCTTCTCCTCCTCCTCCTCCCCCTCCTCCTCTTCCTCCTCCTCCCCTCTCCTCCTCCTCCTCTTCCTCCTCCTCCTCTTCCTCCTCCTTTTCCTCCCCCTCCTCCTCTTCCTCCTTCTCCCCCTCCTCCTCCTCCTTTTCCTCCTTTCCCCCCTTATCCTCTTCTTTTTCTTCTCCTTATTCTTTAGTATTTCCTAGGATTGCTTCAATAGTATTACCTAATGCTCCACTGTGATCTTCTCTGACTGCCAAGTTCAATTTCTTATAATAATAAGCAATTTTAGCTTTGTAAATTATTCTTTTCTCATACAGTAATCCTGACTGCAGCCTCTCATCTCTCCACTCTTCCCAGCCCCCCAAACCCTTTCACAACTGCTCCATTTCTCCTCGGAAAAGAGTGTTCCTTCCAGGGATAATTGAACATGGCATAGCAAAATGCAATAAGATTCGGCATCAATCCTTAAATAAAGGCTGGGCAAGGCAGCCCATTAGGTGAAAAAGGTTCCAAGAGCAGGCAAGAGTCAAAGACTCCCTGCTCCCACTGCTGGGACCCCAAGCTAAGTAACCATGGCGCACATTCAGAAGACCTGGCATGGGGCTTTGTGACTACTAAACAAGCATTTTTCTTTTTTTTTTGTAGGTTAGCAGAATATTCTCAGGTTTTGACGATTATCATATGGTTTGGGTTTAGGTCTATCTTCACTGTATATTTCCTTATTCTTTTATATTTTAAAAGTTAAATTGATGAAGTGTGTACCAAGGAGCACTTTGGGGGGGTCCATTCTTTGCTCCTACAAATGTGGGTCTTTGAACTAAAGCCCAATCATCACCCTTAGCAGCTGGCATCTTCAACAGTTGAGCTGTCTCTCTACCTCCACTTCTTCCTCAGTGGACCAGTGGTGCTTGTCTCCTTACAGGGTCAAGAGCCTTGCCAGGACACAAGAGGCAAGCAATTTAAAATGATTTGCATCTATCTTCTCTGTTCTATTATTAGGGAAATCAAGCCTTAAATGATTGGGGCCGAAGAGGCTACTTTTCTGAAAATGATACATTTTCTCACATTCTATATCAGGTTAATATTTCTATAGTGTTTAGGGTAAATGGAGACCTAGTAAAATTCAGCAAATACTTCAGATGAAAGGTGGCTCCCCATTCCTGAGTACAGAAAGGGCACAATCTCAGGAACCCAGGTTCCTCTCTCTTACTGCCCAGTGATCGCCTAAGTTTTTACCCTACTTTGATGCTTGAAATTACCTTACGAACTTGATGCTGCCTTCCAGCCAGTGAGAAGGAGGAAAGGAAGAAGACTGAGGCAATGTCTTCCTGAAGTTGTAGCTACTGAAAATGGCCTGTGTCCTGTATGTTTGTGTTCTATTATCTACAGGATCATTAAGGAGAAGATTACTCATTCAGGGAGGCTGTGACACAAAGCCTTTAATTGTGATGTGCACAGATAGATAGTGATGTGCACAGATAGAGAGTTATTTGCACAGATAGTGATGTGCACGGATAGGATTTTCCTAATTATTTAAAAGTGGATATTTACTGTTAATTGTCAATCTGTTCTTAAGATAGCTTGAATAAATATTAATAACATATATATATGATACAAGCATAAACATGTTGTAAAAAAAAAAAAAAGTAACCAGGCAGGAGAAGTTCTAGCAAAATGTATTTTTCAACTTAAATTTAAACTTCTTAGATTGTCAGTTCTTAATATGTTTACTCTTGTGATTATGTAGATAAAAAGATTGTTGGCTTGCCATTGGAACAAGAAACAGCCATGCATTTCAAATCTCCTGATTGCAGCCTCTCCCTAAGTAATCCAGTCTATGTACCGATTACGCATAAGAACTTGATCAAATAAAAGGTTTGATTAAAATTACATAATAAGACCCTGCATATTTGTAAGGATACATCACAATTTTATCTGTATAACGTTTGGTATATCATCTGGATTGTGACCCAAGCTATTGGGAAATATTGTGTGTGCTTTTCCCTCTCCTGAGAGCTCAGCAACTCCATTTCAGAACTATTACTGAAGATCGAATTGATGTCAGCCAGGGAACTGTAATTTCCTGTCAGTTGGCCTTGAATTACTACATTGAGTTTTCAGGCAATAAACAAACTTAGCTGAAAGATACAAGCTTTTCCCTACTTATCATTAGTACCTAGGAATATGAATGCTTCATGCTGTTCCTTCTCTATTACACACACAATTATTGGCTCAGAGTGATCTTCACCCTTCCTTGCTTCCTTTTATCTTGAACTAATCAAGTCCAAACTTCCTGCTGAAGACAAGTGTATGCTGCTTTAAATGTGGGCTGCAGAGGCAATTTATCTGATAAAGGCAAGGAACCCACCATTTGCAAGCTACAGAAATGAAGCCGAGCAGCTATGTTGCAAGGAACATAATGTTTCCCTGCTGTTTTTATTTCTGCCGTGCATCTCAAGAGGAAAAGGCAGGATTTCGTGTGAACCCGGGGCTGGGAGGCACAACGCAAAGCAGCTCTTTCAATGTATTTTCTTTTAATATTTGGTACACAAGGAGGCAGCTTGTTTTGTCTTACGTAACTGGATTTCTGCTTTCTGAAAGCCAACCCACAAAATTGTGCTGGGTTATTGTTGACTTTCTGGTTGCTAAGCTACCTTTGATGCCACAAAAGCAACACATCTATGAAAAGGGTGCAATTGGTGAGGATCATGCCAAGGAGGGTTGAATAATGTGCAGCTAAATGACTGTTCCCAGAGATGACTGGATGGATCCAAACTCCTTGGCTGCAGGGATAGACTGGAAACTCACCTTAGAAAAGGACTGGAGTTTGGGAGAACCTTGTACTTTGGCCCTCCCATAATCTCTGAGCCATAACACGCTATGAATAAAAATGGGTTTAAAGGGAAGAATCCAAGGATCATGACAAGGGCTCATGACTGTGGTCCAGCAGGTTGGTCCCATGCCTTTACCTGTCAACAGAGACCCATGGGAATTTTTCCTTTAGTTGTGTCATATCAGTGCTCTAAAGGGCACTTGTTACCATGGATGCTATTAAGTGCCAGTAGTATTCACCAGGGAATGGAACAATTGTACAGAGTCCTTTCATTCTGTTCTGAATGATATATATGTAAAGTGAAATACCACTGAGGAAGATGACATTATTTTGTTTGTTGTTGATTTGTCTGTTAAAATTACTTTCATATTTTCTATCATTTTACTCTGTGTATATATATATATATATATATATATATATATATATATATATATGTGTGTGTGTGTGTGTGTGTATGTATGTATGTATATATGTATGGATGCATGCATGCATGTGGGTTCATATTTTCTTACCTACACATGTACAGAAGGGGTCCCATGTGAGTGCCAGAGAATAATTTCACATCGTGCTTCTAAGAGCCTCTTCACTGGCATTTTTGAGTGTCTAATTGGGTTTCAGCTCTTACCAAGGATGCTAATCTAGATGGTATTCCAAGGATCTGCCTATCTATCTTGCTAGCATTGTGATTGCAAGAACTTTAATTATTGAACTTGCAGACCAGGCCTAAGGTACTTTTTATTGTGGACTTTTTCCAGGCATTCACACAATTCAAGAAAACAATATGTAATTCAGTGTATTCAATAGTTAGATTTGTCATGCTGTATCATTGCTTTTAACCACCCCCTAAACCTGTTTACTGATTTTAGTTTTATAAAATGTTGGATGTTCATATGCTTTTGTCATATTTATAGTTATTGCTAGGTTGTAGTTAGTGGGTCACATGTAGTGAAGTATATAAATTTCCTACTGAAAACATGATAGTAAAGATGTCTTCATTTATCTTAATGCTATAACATGCAAACAGATACATGCCACAATTTGCTAATTTTAAATTTTCAGTGATACATGTTAAGAATATTTCTACTACTGGATCAGTGTCAAGGGAGGTACAATGACTAGTATTGGGCATCCTTCTAGTTTGTGCACACCTTCGTAGGAATTCAGTGAACATGTTAGAACACGTGTGTCTATCATCTATGATTCCCCTTGTATAAATTCCATGATCATTTATTTTGTTTACATTGTTCTGAGTTTTCTTTATTTTTGTAAGAATACTGACATTCATACGTAAACATCGAACACACACACACACACACACACATGTTTATACACAGGTATGTCATCTCTTTTTCATATTCTGACTCTGTTGTATACATGGCTGTAATAAGTTTTATCACACCCAGACATGGTGGCTCACGTCTTTAATCCCAGCACTTGGGAGGCAGAGGCAGGTGGGATGGATTTCTGAGTTTGAGGCCAGCCTGGTCTACAGAGTGAGTTCCAGGACAGCCAGGGCTATACAGCAAAACCCTGTCTCGAAAAACCAAAAAAAAAAAAAAAAAAACAAAACAAAACCACAACTTCTTTCTGTTATGAATAGAGCAACAGTTAACATGGTTAAGCAAGTGTTTTTGTGGTGGGACAAAGTATCCTTTGGGTGTATTCCCAAGAATGCTATATAGCTGGATCTTTAGGTAGGTCAATTCTCAAGTTTCCGAGAGACCGCCATACTGATTTCCATAGTGGCTGTACAAGTTTGCACTCATGCCAGCAATGTATGGAAGTCTCCCTTACTCCATGTCCTTCCAAGTGTGAGCTGTCACTTGTGTTATTGATCACAGCCATTCTGACAGATATAAGATGGAACCTCAAAGTAGTTTGATGTGCAGTTCTCTGATGGCTAAGAATGTTGAACATGTCTTCAAACCTTTCTCCACCACTTGAGTTTTCTCTATTGAGAATTCTGTTTAGTTCTGTACTCAGTTTTTTTTTTTTCTTTCCATTTTTTATTAGGTATTTAGCTCATTTACATTTCCAATGCTATACCAAAAGTCCCCCATACCCACCCACCCCCACTCCCCTACCCGCCCACTCCCCCTTTTTGGCCCTGGCGTTCCCCTGTTCTGGGGCATATAAAGTTTGTGTGTCCAATGGGCCTCTCTTTCCAGTGATGGCCAACTAGGCCATCTTTTGATACATATGCAGCTAGAGTCAAGAGCTCCGGGGTACTGGTTAGTTCATAATGTTGATCCACCTATAGGGTTGCAGATCCCTTTAGCTCCTTGGGTACTTTCTCTAGCTCCTCCATTGGGAGCCCTGTGATCCATCCATTAGCTGACTGTGGGCATCCACTTCTGTGTTTGCTAAGCCCCGGCATAGTCTCACAAGAGACAGCTACATCTGGGTCCTTTCAATAAAATCTTGCTAGTGTATGCAATGGTGTCAGCATTTGGATGCTGATTATGGGGTGGATCCCTGGATAAGGCAGTCTCTACATGGTCCATCCTTTCATCTCGGCTCCAAACTTTGTCTCTGTAACTCCTTCCAAGGGTGTTTTGTTCCCACTTCTAAGGAGGGGCATAGTGTCCACACTTCAGTCTTCATTTTTTTGAGTTTCATGTGTTTAGGAAATTGTATCTTATATCTTGGGTATCCTAGGTTTTGGGCTAATATCCACTTATCAGTGAGTACATATTGTGTGAGTTCCTTTGTGAATGTGTTACCTCACTCAGGATGATGCCCTCCAGGTCCATCCATTTGGCTAGGAATTTCATAAATTCATTCTTTTTAATAGCTGAGTAGTACTCCATTGTGTAGATGTACCACATTTTCTGTATCCATTCCTCTGTTGAGGGGCATCTGGGTTCTTTCCAGCTTCTGCCTATTATAAATAAGGCTGCTATGAACATAGTGGAGCATGTGTCCTTCTTACCAGTTGGGGCATCTTCTGGATATATGCCCAGGAGAGGTATTGCTGGATCCTCCGGTAGTACTATGTCCAATTTTCTGAGGAACCGCCAAACTGATTTCCAGAGTGGTTGTATAAGCCTGCAATCCCACCAACAATGGAGGAGTGTTCCTCTTTCTCCACATCCTCGCCAGCATCTGCTTTCACCTGAATTTTTGATCTTAGACATTCTGACTGGTGTGAGGTGGAATCTCAGGGTTGTTTTGATTTGCATTTCCCTGATGATTAAGGATGTTGAACATTTTTTCAGGTGCTTCTCTGCCATTCGGTATTCCTCAGGTGAGAATTCTTTGTTCAGTTCTGAGCCCCATTTTTTAATGGGGTTATTTGATTTTCTGAAGTCCACCTTCTTGAGTTCTTTATATATGTTGGATATTAGTCCCCTATCTGATTTAGGATAGGTAAAGATCCTTTCCCAAACTGTTGGTGGTCTCTTTGTCTTATTGACGGTGTCTTTTGCCTTGCAGAAACTTTGGAGTTTCATTAGGTCCCATTTGTCAATTCTCGATCTTACAGCACAAGCCATTGCTGTTCTGTTCAGGAATTTTTCCCCTGTGCCCATATCTTCAAGGCTTTTCCCCACTTTCTCCTCTATAAGTTTCAGTGTCTCTGGTTTTATGTGAAGTTCTTTGATCCATTTAGATTTGACCTTAGTACAAGGAGATAAGTATGGATCGATTCGCATTCTTCTACATGATAACAACCAGTTGTGCCAGCACCAATTGTTGAAAATGCTGTCTTTCTTCCACTGGATGGTTTTAGCTCCCTTGTCGAAGATCAAGTGACCATAGGTGTGTGGGTTCATTTCTGGGTCTTCAATTCTATTCCATTGGTCTACTTGTCTGTCTCTATACCAGTACCATGCAGTTTTTACCACAATTGCTCTGTAGTAAAGCTTTAGGTCAGGCATGGTGATTCCACCAGAGGTTCTTTTATCCTTGAGAAGAGTTTTTGCTATCCTAGGTTTTTTGTTATGCCAGATGAATTTGCAAATTGCTCCTTCTAATTCGTTGAATAATTGAGTTGGAATTTTGATGGGGATTGCATTGAATCTGTAGATTGCTTTTGGCAAGATAGCCATTTTTACAATGTTGATCCTGCCAATCCATGAGCATGGGAGATCTTTCCATTTTCTGAGATCTTCTTTAATTTCTTTCTTCAGAGACTTGAAGTTTTTATCATATAGATCTTTCACTTCCTTAGTTAGAGTCACGCCGAGATATTTTATATTATTTGTGACTATTGAGAAGGGTGTTGTTTCCCTAATTTCTTTCTCAGCCTGTTTATTCTTTGTGTAGAGAAAGGCCATTGACTTGTTTGAATTAATTTTATATCCAGCTACTTCACCGAAGCTGTTTATCAGGTTTAGGAGTTCTCTGGTGGAATTTTTAGGGTCACTTATATATACTATCATATCATCTGCAAAAAGTGATATTTTGACTTCCTCCTTTCCAATTTGTATCCCCTTGATCTCCTTTTGTTGTCGAATTGCTCTGGCTAATACTTCAAGTACTATGTTGAAAAGGTAGGGAGAAAGTGGGCAGCCTTGTCTAGTCCCTGATTTTAGTGGGATTGCTTCCAGCTTCTCTCCATTTACTTTGATGTTGGCTACTGGTTTGCTGTAGATTGCTTTTATCATGTTTAGGTATGGGCCTTGAATTCCTGATCTTTCCAGAACTTTTATCATGAATGGGTGTTGGATCTTGTCAAATGCTTTTTCTGCATCTAACGAGATGATCATGTGGTTTTTGTCTTTGAGTTTGTTTATATAGTGGATTACATTGATGGATTTTCGTATATTAAACCATCCCTGCATCCCTGGAATAAAACCTACTTGGTCAGGATGGATGATTGCTTTAATATGTTCTTGGATTCGGTTAGCGAGAATTTTATTGAGGATTTTTGCATCGATATTCATAAGAGAAATTGGTCTGAAGTTCTCTATCTTTGTTGGATCTTTCTGTGGTTTAGGTATCAGAGTAATAGTGGCTTCATAAAATGAGTTGGGTAGAGTACTTTCTACTTCTATCTTGTGAAAAAGTTTGTGCAGAACTGGAATTAGATCTTCTTTGAAGGTCTGATAGAACTCTGCACTAAACCAGTCTGGTCCTGGGCTTTTTTTGACTGGGAGACTATTTATAACTGCTTCTATTTCTTTAGGGGATATGGGACTGTTTAGAAGGTCAACTTGATCCTGATTCAACTTTGGTACCTGGTATCTGTCCAGAAATTTGTCCATTTCGTCCAGGTTTTCCAGTTTTCTTGAGTATAGCCTTTTGTAGAAGGATCTGATGGTGTTTTGGATTTCTTCAGGATCTGTTGTTATGTCTCCCTTTTCAGTTCTGATTTTGTTAATTAGGATTTTGTCTCTGTGCCCTCTAGTGAGTCTAGCTAAGGGTTTATCTATCTTGTTGATTTTCTCAAAGAACCAACTCCTCGTTTGGTTAATTCTTTGAATAGTTCTTCTTGTTTCCACTTGGTTGATTTCACCCCTGAGTTTGATTATTTCCTGCCGTCTACTCCTCTTGGGTGAATTTGCTTCCTTTTTTTCTAGAGCTTTTAGATGTGTTATCAAGCTGCTAGTATGTGCTCTCTCCCATTTCTTCATGGAGGCACTCAGAGCTATGAGTTTCCCTCTTAGAAATGCTTTCATTGTGTCCCAAAGGTTTGGGTACGTTGTGGCTTCATTTTCATTAAACTCTAAAAAGTCTTTAATTTCTTTCTTTATTCCTTCCTTGACCAAGGTATCATTGAGAAGAGTGTTGTTTAGTTTCCACGTGAGTGTTGGCTTTCTGTTATTTTTTTTGTTATTGAAGATCAGCCTTAGTGCATGGTGATCTGATAGGATACATGGGACAATTTCAATATTTTTGAATCTGTTGAGGCCTGTTTTGTGACCTATTATGTGGTCAATTTTGGAGAAGGTACCATGAGGTGCTGAGAAGAAGGTATATCCTTTTGTTTTAGGATAAAATGTTCTGTAGATATCTGTCAGATCCATTTGTTTCATCACTTCTGTTAGTTTCAGTGTGTCCCTGTTTAGTTTCTGTTTCCATGATCTGTCCATTGGTGAAAGTGGTGTGTTGAAGTCTCCCACTATTATTGTGTGAGGTGCAATGTGTGCTTTGAGCTTTACTAAAGTTTCTTTAATGAATGTGGCTGCCCTTGTATTTGGAGCATAGATATTCAGAATTGAGAGTTCCTCTTGGAGGATTTTACCTTTGATGAGAACGAAGTGCCCCTCCTTGTCTTTTTTGATGACTTTGGGTTGGAAGTCAATCTTATCAGATATTAGAATGG
The DNA here is from genome assembly GCF_000001635.26 of Mus musculus. Lineage (NCBI taxonomy): Eukaryota > Metazoa > Chordata > Mammalia > Rodentia > Muridae > Mus > Mus musculus. The sequence goes on along the minus strand of NC_000076.6, from coordinate 110,227,037 downwards.
CTACTCCAGCTTGTTTCTTCATACCATTTGCTTGGAAAATTGTTTTCCAGCCTTTTATTCTGAGGTATTGTCTATCTTTTTCTCTGAGATGTGTCTCCTGTAAACAGCAAAATGTTGGGTCTTGTTTGTGTAGCCAGTTTGTTAGTCTATGTCTTTTTATTGGGGAGTTGAGACCATTGATGTTAAGAGATATTAAGGAAAAGTAATTGTTGCTTCCTGTTATTTTCGTTGTTAAAGTTGGCATTCTGTTCTTGTGGCTGTCTTCTTTTAGGTTTGTTGAGGGATTACCTTCTTGTTTTTTCTAGGGCATTGTTCCCGTTCTTGCATTGGTTTTTTTCTGTTATTAACCTTTGAAGGGCTGGATTCGTGGAGAGATAATGTGTGAATTTGGTTTTGTCGTGGAATACTTTGGTTTCTCCATCTATGGTAATTGAGAGTTTGGCTGGGTATAGTAGCCTGGGCTGGAATTTGTGTTCTCTTAGTGTCTGTATAACATCTGTCCAGGCTCTTCTGGCTTTCATAGTCTCTGGTGAAAAATCTGGTGTAATTCTGATAGGCTTGCCTTTGTATGTTACTTGACCTTTTTCCCTTACTGCTTTTAGTATTCTATCTTTATTTAGTGCATTTGTTGTTCTGATTATTATGTGTTGGGAGGAATTTCTTTTCTGGTCCAGTCTATTTGGAGTTCTGTAGGCTTCTTGTATGTTCATAGGTATCTCTTTCTTTATATTTGGGAAGTTTTCTTCAATAATTTTGTTGAAGATGTTTGCTGGTCCTTTGAGTTGAAAATCTTTATTCTCATCCACTCCTATTATGCGTAGGTTTGGTCTTCTCATTGTGTCCTGGATTTCCTGGATGTTTTGAGTTAGGATCTTTTTGCATTTTCCATTTTCTTTGATTGTTGTGCCGATGTTCTCTATGGAATCTTCTGCACCTGAGATTCTCTCTTCCATCTCTTGTATTCTGTTGCTGATGCTCAAATCTATGGTTCCAGATTTCTTTCCTAGGGTTTCTATCTCCAGTGTTGCCTCACTTTGAGTTTTCTTTATTGTGTCTACTTCCCTTTTTAGGTCTAGTATGGTTTTGTTCATTTCCATCACCTGTTTGTATGTTTTTTCCTCTTTTTCTGTAAGGACTTCTACCTGTTTGATTGTGTTTTCCTGTTTTTCTTTAAGGACTTGTAACTCTTTAGCAGTGTTCTCCTGTATTTCTTTAAGTGATTTATTAAAGTCCTTCTTGATGTCCTCTACCATCATCATGAGATATGCTTTTAAATCTAGGTCTAGGTTTTCGGGTGTGTTGGGGTGCCCTGGACTGGGCGAAGTGGGAGTGCTGGGTTCTGATGATGGTGAGTGGTCTTGGTTCCTGTTAGTAGGATTCCTACGTTTACCTTTCGCCATCTGGTAATCTCTGGAGTTAGTAGTTATAGTTGACTCTGTTTAGAGATTGTTCTTCTGGTGATTCTGTTACCGTCTCTCAGCAGACCTGGGAGACAGATTCTCTCCTCTGAGTTTCAGTGCTCAGAGCACTCTCTGCTGGCAAACTCTCTTACAGGGAAGGTGCGCAGATATCTTGTTTTTGGACCTCCTCCTGGTCGAAGAAGAAGGCCCAAAACAGGGCCTCTCTCAGAAGCTGTGTTGCTTTGGCAGTTCCCAGAAGCTGTCAGCTTCTGTGGTGCAGACTCTCACCTGTGCAGACTAAATTCCTAAGTTCCAGGGAGTCCTGGAACCAAGATGGCGACCGCTGCTCCTGAGGCTGAGGCCGCCTCCCGAGCCAAGCGGACACCTGTCCTCTGGTCCGGACAGTGGCCCGCTGTCTGCAGCCCGCCAAGGGTGCTGCCTCAGCGGCTCTGTGCTTCTGCCCGTCCCAGAAGCTGTCCGGTTCTCTGGGGCACCCTCTAACCTGTTCAGACTAATTTCCTAGAGTCCCGGAACCCAGATGGCGACCACTGCTGCTGAGGCTGAGGCCGCCTCCCAAGCCAGGCGGACACCTGTCCTCTGGTCCGGATGGTGGCCGGCTGTCTGCAGCCCGCCAAGGGTGCTGCCTCAGCGGCTCTGTGCTTCTGCCCATCCCAGAAGCTGTCCGGTTCTCTGGCGCACCCTCTAACCTGTTCAGACTCCTGTACTCAGTTTTTTAAGCAGATTTTTTGTTTTGGGTGTCTACTTTCTTTAGTTCTTTGTGTTTTGAATATTAATCCTCTGTCAGATGTGGAGTTGAAAAAAAAAATCTTTTCCCATTCTATAGTTTGGTACTTTGTCTGAATGACAGTGTCTTTTTCCTTACAGAAACTTGTCAGTTTCATGACGTCCCATTTATTAATTGTTGATTTTAGGTCCTGAATTATTGCTGTTTGGTTCAGAAGTCTTTGCCTGTGCCAGTGAGTTCAAGGCTATCCTCCACTTTATCTTCTTTCAGGTTCAGTGTATCTGGTTTTATGTATAGGTCTTTGATTTATTTAGAGTTGATTGTTGAGCAGGGTGGGAAGTCTGGATCTATTGGCAGTCTTCTACATGCAAGCATCTAGTTTGACCAGCACCATTTGGGAAAGATGCTATCTTTTTTTTTTTTTTCAGCATGCGTTTCTGGCTTTTTTATTTCTAAAGAACTACTTTAGAAATGTTGGAGATATCACTCAAAAAGTAGAAGGAAGGTCTTTGTGTCCTTTATGTTATAGTCTGTTAACAAAAATCTTACAAAGCATAATACAATGTCAAAAATAGGCAGTTGACAATAGTAAAATGCACAAAACATGCATATTTGTATTTCATAAATATTATAGAATTTTACATATGTATTATTCAGACACAAAGATTTCCTACATGCCAACCCAGTCAGGATAATGCTCCTCTCTTGGCATGGACCCCTGTGCTATAGGTTTTGGACACACCTTAACCAATCCCAACCCTCAAGTCTACTACTCAACCCCCTGATTATATACTTAAAGCACTTATTCAGATGGTTCTGTGTGTTGTGGCACTTTCTCTTCCTGAGTTTTACATGAACCCTATGTATAGCAAGTACCTTTTCCTTTCCATACATTGCATTTATATTGTCTCACTTGCACCTTTGGATGAGTAATGATTGTGAGGTTGATTGTGACAGTCATTGTTGTTCATGTCTAGTACTCTTGGAGAAGATCTTTCTTACTCTCATATCACAAATAAATCCTTCGAGAACTTGGCTTTGTCATATTTAGATCAGCAGTCCTTCTACCACTTATTCCTGATAGAGACTGAGTTGACTCTCCATGTAATAAATATACAACCACCCAGCTGTGTGAATGGAGAAAACAAAACACCAACCAAACTTTCTTCATGGCTCTACCTCTTTATCACATTTGTCATGAGTTGAGTGACCATAACTGTCAGGATCTGTTTGAGTGTAGATCTGCATGCTCTGTTAATTGATTCATCTGTCTTTGTAGAAGCCATGTACTATTGTTGATTTAAAATATGCCTTGGCATTTGGTAGAGCAATAACTTTTATACTTCTCCAGTGTTGTAGATAATCACAGTCTTTTATGTTTCCATGTATTACATTTTAGAGTCATCATGTGTTGCGAAAATAAAATGAGATTTTATTTGGCAATGTACTTAGTCAATAAATATCATAGTTGCTATTTATGATTGTCTTGTTTGATTGGTTTGGTTTTTCGAGACTTGGTTTTCTGCAAAGCTAATGGCTGTCTTGGAACTCACCCTGTAGACCAGGCTGTCCTTCAACACAGAGCTCTGCCTGCCTCTATTTGTCGCTGTTAGAGCATTAGGTCTTTCAGCTTATGGATTTGCCATAGTCTTGAAGTAGAAGGTAATTAATACAGAGAGACCCATAACTAGACAACGTGCAGTGAGTGAGAGACTTTGGAAGGTTCAACCCTGACCTCTATAACACCCATTCCCTCATAGATCATGCCTAGAAGAAGAGGATGTAGACCGTTTGTAAGAGTCACAAGAGATAGATACACTCTTTTCCAGATACAATAGAACTGATACATGTAGTAACTCAAAAATACCCTGACAGCAGGCACAAGACAAACTCTTAAGATCAGATAAACTCCCAGTACCCACCGGAGCTCTTGACTCTAGCTGCATATGTATCAGAAGATGGCCTAGTTGGCCATCAGTGGAAAGAGTGGCCCATTGGTCTTGCAAACTTTATATGCCTCAGTACAGGGGAACGCCAGGGCCAAGAAGTGGGAGTGGGGGGGTAGGAGAAGGGGGGAGGGTATGGGGAACTTTTGGGATGGCATTGTAAATGAAGAAAATACCTAATTAAAATAAAATAAAATAAAATAACTTAAAATTCTTTCAATATTTTATCACAGCTAGAGAGAGAGAGAGAGAGAGAGAGAGAGAGAGAGAGAGAGAGAGAGATCAGATAAACTCCCAGTTCAAAGAATAGGAAATACACCTAAATCCCATACCCTACCAAAGAAGCTCTTTGCACTTATAACCTGCTGGGGAAGGGGAAATGAGTGTCTCCAAAGAAGTCATTCTGGGTGTATCAACTTCACTCCAGATCGGGTCTCCTACCCATGAGGAGTTGGCCAATATGAAAAGGAATCTGTCTGTGCCTTTTGTTTTGTTTCTGTAATTTTTTTCTTATTTTTTTAATTTTCATTTTCAGAGAGAGAGAGAGAGAGAGAGAGAGAGAGAGAGAGCGCTAGAGAGAGCTTGAGATCTGAGAGAAGCTGGGAGAGGGAAAATGATATGATCAAAATATCTTTTATGAATACACAATAGCCTTTTATTTAATTTGGATGTCTTTTATTGTTTTGTCTCATAGTTTTTAAATTTTATTTTTAAGATTATAGTAAAAATACATCATCTCTACCTTCCATTTTGCTGGACAAACTCTCTCACACTCATTCTGTGTTATTTTTTAAATGTGACCTCCTTTAAAAAATTATTACATGCATATGTGTATATTTATATACATATTCTAAATTTAACCTTCTCAGTCTATATAATGTTATAAACACACATATACACACATACATATATTTACATATACACATATATACACATATATACATATATATACATATATATACACATATATACACTTACACACACATATGTTTCTGGGCCTGAGAACTTGGTAGTGGATGATTAATTGACGTACTTTCCCATGGGATAGACTATTTCTCCCTCTTTCAGCACTTCTTAGCTGCTTCTGGTTTCTTTGCAGCATCATGTCCTCCTGAATTTCCACACCATCCTCTCTAGCATGTCTACTGGGGCTATTATTGTTAAATTGTTTCATCACAAAGGCCTTAGTATTTTATGAGATCTTTTTTAGAGTATTTGGTATTTTTAATGTTACTGTAAACGTTGTGCTTTTAAAGTTTCATTTTCCTAATGTTTGCTGATATTAGAAGGAAACAGAAGGGATTTGTATACGGTGACTTTGTATCCAGGGAACATTCTGAGTGTATTCATTAATCTTAGTAATTAATCATTGGATTCTTTAACATATTTATATATAGATATTAAAACATTTGCAAGTCATTTTTGTTTATTCCTTTCTGCTGCTTGCCTGCCTTCCCTCCTCTCTCACACCACCTCTTCTTACTTATATTTTATTGTCTTGCTGCCTAACTAGAACTTTGAGTCTAACATTGAATAGTATATATTTTAGAGGGTATCTGTGCATTGTTGCTGATTAAATGAGCTGTTTTAAAAATACTTAACCAGTATGTATGGTGTCCACTTTTGTATGAAAATGCTATTCCAGATAAAGAAAGGCTATGAAAAGATCTCCCTATATTCTTCATTTGCCCAGAAATCTTTTTTGGTCATGAGTCAATGTTTAATTTATCAAGTTTTGTTTCTAGTCCATTAGAGATGAGCTTATCATTTTTCTTCCTTATTTCATTAATGTGGTGAATTACACTGATTTGCTTCAAATCTTAAACCAATCTTTCATTGCTGGGATAATATAAGCTTGGGCCTAATATATTATTCTTTTTTAAACATTGATGGATTCAATTTGTTCATGCTTGTTTTAAGATTTTCGAGCCAGTGAGTGGAATTCATTTGAAATTTTCTGGTGATAGTCACAGTTTGCAAGTATTTTTTTTCTTTTTTTACCTTGCTATATGAAAATGCTTTCTTGAGTTTGCTCACTGAGGTAATTAAGCCATTTCTATGTTCAAATGGGTTCAAACAATGACATTAGTTCATTACCAATTCTATCTGCAGCATCCTTAAAATTACACATCACTCAGAGTTCTCTTCCTTTCCATCAAGTCATAAGGCAGGTCAGGCTGCTCTTGTCTATTTCTTAGGTTGTTCAAATGTTCTTCATAATGTATCTTGGTCATAGGTTTGGATCTTCTTTATCTATATTCATATCATTGATATGATGAACTTTCTGTTTTTTGAAGTTCAGGGACAATTTTCTTAGAGTTTAAAAAAGAAAAACTCCAAAGCAAATGAACTGTAAATTTCATTAGCTGCCCATGGGAGGGAGATAGAAAAATGAGGGGAGAAAGCCAAGCTTTGTGAGTTAGGCAGGCATGGAGTTCAGGCTTATGGTGGAGAGAAGAGCTTTGCCGAAAGAGTGAAGCCCAAATTGCTATGGAAAGTTGCTTAGGGAAGACATAGAAGAAAAGAAGAGTGATTCTAGTCACTAGTGTTTCTTTGAACTTCCTCAGTATCTGTTGTTGTGTCTCCCTTTTCATTTCTTATTTATTTGGGTATTGTCTTTCTGTTGCTTTAGCTAGTTTGGCTAAAGGTATGTTATCTTGTTGATTTTCTCAAGGAATCAGCTCTAGGTTTTGTTGATTCCTTGTATTGTTTTCTTTGTTTCTGCTTTATTGAGTTCAGATCCGAGTTTGACTATTTCCTGCCTTGAACTCCTATTGAGTGTGTTTGCTTCTTTTTTCCCCACAGCCTTCAGATGCACTTTTCATTCACTAGTATGAGAACTCTCTAATTTTTTTTTATGATGGAGTTTATGCTATGGTCTTTTCTATTAGCATTGTTTTCATAGTGTCCCATTGAATCATTGAGGATTCTTCAGTTTCCATGAAATATGTAGGCTTTCTGTTGTTCCTGTTGTTGTTGAAGTTCATTTTTAATGCATGGTGAACTGATAAGATGCATGGAGTCACTTCAATCTTCTTGTATCTGTTGAGGTTTGTTTTGTGATGGTTATATAGTCAATTAGGGAGACGGTTCCATAAGGTGCTGAGAAGGTATATTCTTTCATGTTTGGGTGAAATGTTCTATGGACCCTGTTAGTCCATTTGAATAATAACCTCTGTTAGTTTTATTATTTCTCTGTTTAGTTTCTGTCTTGTTGAGCTGTCTATTAGTGACCAATGATAGTGACTTCCTGTTACTTTGATATCAGTGATGGTTGAGTGTGTATGTAAGTATGTGTGTTTCTCTTCTACTGTTTTTTATGGTGTGAAATTATTTCCTGTGTTTTCTTGAATATAGTTAGCCTCTTGAGTTGAACTTTTCCCTTCTAGTATCCTCTGCATTAGTGGAAAGGGATTGTTTGACTCCGGTTTTGTCATGGGCTACCTTGGCTTCTCTATCAATTGAAAGTTTTGCTGGGTATAGTAGTCTGGGCTGACATCTGTGGACTCTTAGGGTCTGCTGTACCTCTGCCCAGGCCCTTCTAGCTTTTAGAGTTTCAGATGAGAAATCAGGTGTAATTCTGATAGGTTCGTATCTATGTTTTCATTACTATGTGGCTGGAGGATTTTCTCTTCTGGTCCAAGTTCTGTAAGCTTTTTGTATCTTTATAGACATCTCTTTAGGTTAGGGAAATTTTCTTCTATGATTTTGTTGAATATGGTTTCTGGGTCTTTGGTATGGGAATCTTTCTCTTCTATTTCTATTATTCTTAGGTTTGGTCTTTTCATAGTTTCCCAATATTTATACATCTTTGTGTCATGAAATTTTTAGATTTTGTATTTTCTTTGAGTGATATATTGATTTCTACACCAGAGATTCTCTCTTCCATCTCCTGTATTCTGTTAGTGATGCTTGTGTCTATAGTTCCTGTTCTCTTTCCAACATTTTCCATCTCCAGAATAGCCTCAGTATCTTACTCTGTTGTTTTTTTCCTCAGGCAGACCCCACTTTGCAGTCTGTGTTGTAGGCAGACCCTTCTCTGCTGGCTGTGTCACAGCTGCTTTGGTAGGCCAACCTGACTAGGATGGGTAGTTAGTTTGGAAGAGTTCCAAGCTGGCTAGCTTTGGGGCCCCTGAACGTTTCCAGTGGGAGACAGAATGCTTTTGGAATCTTGCAAGGCCCTTCTGAAGTAAGGAGCAAGGCCAGAGCTAGACAGTGGGATTCAGGGGACCTCAAATTCCACTCACCTCTTCAGGTTTACCTAGGCAGACCAACTGGGATCCAACTGGCTGTGCAGGTGAAGAATTTTAAATGTGCTAGGGACAGTTAATTTGTTTAGAGTTGTATTTGAATTGTCATGTAAAATAGAAATTCAAAATATTTAATATGCATTTATCAGAAGAAAAGTTGGGAACAATGACAAGTGAAGAGAAATATGGGAAGTTAGACTTAGTCTTAAAGTTAGAAACATTGATCTAAAGACTAGACCTGGGGGCTGAAGATATGGCTCAGTGCTTAAGAGCATGGACTGCTCTTCCAGAGGATTCATTTGTTTCCCAGCACCCATATTGCAGTTCACAACAATCCAATGCTTTCTTCTGGCCTCTGCAGGTACCAAGCACACATGGTGCATAGGTACACATGTAGAAAAAACATCCATACACATAAAACATAAATATTAAAATTACAAAGATTCTAACTGCCTCAGTTTATAAAGAACTGGGTAGATTTCTTCTTGTTTAATGCATTCAGGTTGTAGCTGGTCAGTTGCTTAAAGTGAGCTTAGGGACTGGGGCAGTGATTCTAAAGTGTAATCGCTATGGACTGAAACATATGTATAGCAGTTGTGAAAGCTCTTAAGAGAACCAATTGTTTGAAGGGTATGGAAATTCTAGGAAGATAGTTCAAGAATTTCAATAGATTTTAAATTGGTAAGGCTTGGAATATTTAAGATTACTATTCTAAATGAATCATGGTGCATTTATACATCAAAATTACTTCTCAGGTAAAAGCAATAAAACTACTGATTCGGTTCCAAAGCATTATGTTAAAAGAAAGGTGCCATACACAAGACTCCGTGCATTGACAGGACAAACATGTAAACACAAGCAAAAGTAATCTTAAAGCAATTCAAGTAGATCAGCTGTTGTCTGGGGTTGAGATGGGGTATGTGGACTGACTTTGAAAACCTGTTGTGGTTGGTACAGGAAGTAGACTGGCCTGTGTTTTGCTTATGATTAGGTTTATATGGATATATTTATTTCTCAAACATTGAAATGGGTGAGCTCTACTGGATATGAATTATACTTCAAATAAAGTTGAGTTTAAAATTTTTATTATTATTATTAAGTGATTTAATTACTTTGTCTGGGTTTAGAGACTACTAAATTGTATAATGCTTTTAGGTGGTATGTATATAATGTATCAAAGCATCAGTCATACGTGTTTATGTAATCCTGTGAACAAACTATGAAATATGAATTGGCAAGAATTTATGTAGGACAGAGAATTGATTTTAAAGTGAAAGCAATCTGGATTCAAATTCTAGTTCTTTTAGTAATATTTAGACATGTAAAAGTGCATATTCATTAGTACATCTTAAAGCACAGGGGAAGCAAGCATCTTGTTGATCCGTTTTGATTTGAAGTTTAAATAAACTTGCTATTGAAAAAGATGTAGCACAGTGTTTGCTCATTCTGAGCTCTCTTCTAAAACTATTGTTTGATGGATCACATGAATATTTCTTGTTGATTTCTATTTCAGTGTGGTGTGGTATGTTTGTATGTAACTGTATGGCACAAGGCATGGGATAACTCTTGCTTTTCTTTTCTCACAGGTATATAGGAGTACTGTACTTTTGTATTAAAATGGAGAATTGTGAAGACAGGAAGAGGTAGCACTTGGAAATGACTCTCCTGGATGAGTAGATCACTTAGGAGTCGTCGGCATTACAGAACGATATGCTGGTTTGGAAGGTGCTGGAACTAAATTGCAAACTTTCATTTTTTTCATTCAACCCATGGATTTTCTAATTGTTCCTTGGAGTAGATGAAGTCCGAAGCCAGTGTGTGATGGGGCATGAGGCGTGCCAGTGTTTTCCTACTTACTGCATCTTGGATTAGTTTGCTGCCATTTTGAAGAGTTTGCATTTTTGTGGGCAAGGACCTAATGTGATGGATTTATCTTCAGAAATGAACAGACATGGGAAGAATCCGGTGAGTCACAAGCTGGAAGACCAGAAGAAGGTAAGAGAGGCAAAAACCCCTCTGCTTCATCTGCTTTTATAAAGCGAGTTTGGTCAGTAGGAGTCAATGTATTGGTTCCTCTTACTCTGCAGTCTTGAATCTCACCTTGAAGGGTCAAACTTGAATTTAGTTTTTCTATCTTTTAAGAAACTCTTCCTTGCTCAGGAATTGCACTCACTGTAGTAAAAACAATGTTACAGGCACTTACAAGAAGGGTTAAGGAAAGTGCCCAGGACAGAAAGCCCTGTTAATTTCACCTTGTAGGATGGATGTATTTGGTGACTACTGTTAGTACAGGGTAGGACTGTAGGGAGCCATTGGCTAAATAAAGCACATGAGCAAAATAGTGAGATAAATGGAATGAAGTTTTTTTAGTAGGTAAGGATCAAAGAGGTGTGATTAAGATTTGATTAATCTTAATTGCTTAATCTTACTCTTCTTAATTTGCTTAATCTTTATCCAATTGATGGGAACAGATGCAGAGAGCCACAGCCAAACATTAGCTAGAGCTCAGGTAATCTATGAAACAGGGGGAGGAAGGATTATAGGAGCCTGAGGGCTCAAGACAAGAATGCAGCCCCCCCCCAAAAAATCAATTAAACAGGGCTCATAGAAGATCACAGAGACTAAACCGATAAGCAGGGAGCCTGCATGGGTTTGCAGTACATCCTCTGAGTATATTGTATGGTTGTGTAATTTGATGTTCTTAAAAGACTCACAACAATGGGAGTGGAGGTGTCTCTGGTGCTTTCACCTGCTCTTGGGATCCTTCTACTGGATTGCCTTGTCCAGCCTTGATATGTGGATTTGTGCCTGGTCTTATTGTACCTTGTTATGACGTGCTTGGTTGGTATTCCTGGGAGTCCTGATCTTTTCTGAAGGGAAATGGAGGAGGTGTGCATCTGGGGTGAGGCAGGAGGACTGAAAAGAATGGATGGAGGGGAAACTGTAGTTGGATGCAACATATAAGAAAATAATAATAACAACAATTAATAATAATGGGAATTGTTTGAAATGTAAATAAAATATCTAATAAAAAAAGAAAAAGAGAAATAAACTGGTATGCCAAATTGGAAAAAAAAAATAACAGGAATTGCATTTACACCTATCTAAGTGAAATCTTTGCTTAGCAGATGTTTTACATTTCCCCCAAAGACTCCAGGTCTTTGAGTTTCAGAGTTAAGGAGTTTGAGAGAGAGGTTTTGAGACAATTGCTGATTAATTTTGTCAGTTGTTTTCTTTACTGCTCCTAGGATAGAGCCATAGTCATGCCTTAGCCATTGAAAGAGACAACAGTGAGTACCACTTTTCTTGAGGGTAGTAGGTATTGTGTGTCATTTTGTGTACTTGAAGGAAAGTAATGTTCAGGAAACACTAAGAATGATAAAGTCCACAATACCTATAGGTGCTTTTTATTTCATTGAGCATGTAATTTTTACATTTCTACATGGGTGTATTTCTAGGACTATTGTTCATTTATACTCAGTTTATATTGAAGTATACAATTCTTTTCTTGTAAGTAGGCTGCCCACTCAAAGGATGTCATTAGTTTGAGCATAAAGGAATGTTTCGCAGTTCTTTCTTTTTGTTGGCTGCCTTCTTTCTTTATTTTAGTAGCGTGTGGAAATGAGCCTAGGGACACTCACAGGTTAGTCAAATACTCTACTCTTGAGCAACAAGCATCTCCAGGTCCCTGCAGGAAAGAGTTAATTAATCATCTCTCTTTATACTCTTTAAAATGTCCTTAACACTGATGGCAATTTACCTACAATGTATATATAGACAAAGAGTGGGTGGGTGGCAGATAAACACTTGATACTAGAAATGTCTAACTTTGGTTTGACCCCCTGATTTATTGATAGGAAATAAAAAGAAACTATTCATTTCCTGAACAAGGCTTTTTTCCTTCCTTTCTTCCTTCCTTCCTTTCTTTCTTTCTTTCTTTTCTTTTCTTTTTTTTTTCCTAACGTAGAAGATATTGCAAGCCAAAAAAAAAAAAAAAAAAAAAAAAAAAAGCTGAATTCTTGGAAGAGTTTTCCACATTGCTTTCTTAGAAACTTTAAACAATGGTCTGTACCCATGTGTAGATTCCCAGGCCAGTTCACAAAAGACTCTTCAGCTCATACTTAAGTTTAGAAAAAGCATAGAGAGTTATAATTTTGTGAGAAACTTAGAAATTCCAGCTTTGTGCTTGGGGACTACAATATTCCAATTTTTTTTTCTCTAGCCTTTGGGAGAGGAAGTGGAAGAAAGGGAACATTTTTGTTTTTATTGTGTAGGAAGAAGAATGGAAAATGGGCTCTAATAATTACCCTTTTGGCTGCCACACTGATTGGATATTTTAGAGGACAACATGGTATATAAGATCTACAAGTAAATTAGAGATCACATAGATAGTTAAACAGATAGATATAGAAAAGATATATATAGATATTTATGCAAATAACTAGGCAGTCAATCAATAAATATAAGAAAAGTAAATAGAGAGGTTAGACAGATAGATTCAGGGGCATTTAAAATTCAAATTTGTTAAGTGTCAGCTGAAACCTCTAATGTCAATGACACTTTTGTGAGTTTGCATTATAGAGGAACATGAAATCTATTATCATAAATCATTGTAGACAAATAATTGACCTCAGTCTTGCCATCACATAATTCCTAGAAGAGATTATAAAATTATGCTTGTAATTACTTGAAGCGTTTGCTATCCTTCATGATGAGTGAATTTCATGGGTCCAGGGTTCCACACTATCGAAATAAAACATGTATATTCTAGGTGCTGCCTAGATGATCATATCACTGATACTTTGTACATATCTTATTTTCATAGGCTTTATTATGTATTAGAAATTTAAAACAATATACTACAAAGAGTGGGCATGGGCACGCAGTCCATCTATTGCACAGCTAAGCTCTTATAGTCTACAAACACCTTGCATGATTTTAGTTTTATTTTCCTAATATGTAGATTTGTGCTTTTTGTGCTTTATTTCTAAGTGGAATTTCTTTCTATTATTCCTGTTGTGTGAGTTTGGAAGCCACCTATCAAGGTGAGTAAGTGAAGGAAAGGAAAGAGAGTGTGTATAGCACTTACGGTGATCTCGGGTGCAGTTTATTAATACAGTATCTTCTCACAAGGGTAAAATTCTGTACTTACCATCATAGTTGTTTTGGGTCTCTCACATAGCAATCATTTCTGGGCAGCATAATCCTACTTTTAATTGGCACAGATAGCATAGTTCTTAGAGAACAATTTTCCTGGGGTCTCTTTCCTGGAATCTTGTTCAACCGTAATAAATACAGAAATAGTTATCAGTTACTCAAGAATATATTACTCCAAAAGTGAAGTTTTAAAAAAACATGTGAGTTTTGGGGGTTTTAAGTTCTGATTTCTATGTTTGAATAGATGAAAATGCACCTGAAATTTAAAAGGTCTCATGAGCACAAGTCATATCAAAAGTACCCTTCATTATGAATAAAGCAGAGGGGATCTTTTAGGTCTAACAATTTTAGATAATTAAAAGAAAATACATCTCCGGATCATATATGAACATAGTCAGTGTTGGGCTAGTTAGAATTCAGTGGCTTTCTTAATTATTTCAGTTCTTATGAATAGAACTAACAGCTCATAATGGACCATAGCCTGGATTTTGACCTTTAGCTTCTAGAATATAGCAGATGGAAAAGTGAGCAAAACATTGTAAATCTCTATGTGCCTATAATGAGACTCTGTAGCTTTAAAATTTTACCTTTTCAACCTTATTTGCATGTTGATGGTAGGGATGCTGGCACATTGCATTCCATTAGTTTTTTATTGCTCCGTGGTATTATTTCTGCAAAACCCAGAGGACAATGAAAACCTGATGGGTACAAATGTCACTGGCATAAAATTAGTTGTGACCTTGAGCTTAAAAACTGAGCTCAGTAGATTTTACTCTCGATGTAACTGCCACCATTTGCATTTTAGACAACACTAGCACACAAGTTTATACCTCCATGAATATGCTGTACATTCAGTGAAAGCATATATCACTGTCAAGATTTACTAGATAATATTAAAGTGTTAGCATTCTATACGTGTCAAAATTATGGCAATGGATTCCAATACACATTTGGTCACCTGTTGCAGATACTTATTTTGCTCCATTGTTTTAGTCAGAAAGAGAGTAAGACTATGTGTAAATATATATATATATATACATATAATCATATATACATGCACACAGAGGATATATACATTTATAAAAACATGTCAGATTAATACTCTCAGATTTTACTTCCCCCCAAATTATTCTATATATGCTATTGACAGTATTTTGCCACTGCTGGGGGAAAGCTCAAGATAAACCTTTGTTACATAATTCCTTTATAGGTGACAGCAATTATTTCAGAGTATTAAACTGTGAATACAGTGAGGGTGTTCAAAATTGGGAGAGTAGTGTAGAATAGGATATTATTATATTAGTAGCTGAATAGAAAAATGCTAATTTGGAGAAAGAGCTTGCCTCCTTAAGGGTGGACCCTGTCGTACTTTAGAATTGAATTCGAATTAAGGCAGGTGGTTAAATAAGATAGCATTTGCAAAAGGCGCTGCTTGTCTCATTAGTGTCTGCTGACATAGAAATAATTTTACTTTTTCTATCAAGCAACATCAAGCAAATGTATGGTTCAGGAACAGATACCTGCCAGTGGCTGTGTTTGTCATTTTGAAGGTTCTACTGAAACTATCTAGAGTTGTCAATGATTTACATGAAATTATATTTTATCCATTTCAAGTAAGCCTATTTCTAATTTTTCTATTTATATTTTGATGTGCTGTTTTAAAAAATGTATTGATTTGTTATTTTTCCTCCTGGTACAAATGGTAAAATAATTCTTACAAGATCATGAGGTTAAAGATGTATAGTAGAGTTGAGGTTATTCCCCCAAGGTGCTGTGAAATGCTTGAAATTACTCATGTGTGAAAGTGATTGGAATTTTGTCTTCTTAAGAGAATATATGGGGCTAAGTCACTAGAAAGGCTTGGTGACATTTTCACTCTTACACGTTCTGGCTTTCTTACGGGTGGTATTCATTAAACCCACCTAACTTTAATTCACGTACATGCTGTGTTAAAGGGAAATGGTTGGAGGATAACTTGTATAAAACCATACTACATCATTTAGAAACCATCCAAAGTGGCAGTGCAGATACTATGCTAGATTGAGATGGAATTGTAACAGCATTGCTCATAACACCTTCAATTAGTCAGACTTCTCATTTCTGAAACACATTTTACATTACGATAATTTAGATGTCACACAGCCACTTTACATGGAGTTCTGTAAGGGTGTGTTTATGTGTACTGTGTCTGATCAAAACTGTTTCTAGAAACTCTACTCTCAATTCAGAACCTGGGTGGACCCTGTCTTCCTCCTCCTACCCCTCTTCTCCTCTTCCTTCTCTTCTTCCTCCCCCTCCCCTTCTACCCCCCTCCCTCTCTCTCTCTCTCTCTCTCTCTCTCTCTCTCTCTCTCTCTCTCCTTCTCTCTCTCTCTGAGTCATTCAACATATAATCTTCAAATAGAGTTCTATAGATTTTGTGGCTTTATTTCCTCTTTTAATTTACTCTTTTAATCTACTAGCTGTAGATATATTTTTAAATGCAAGTAGACTTAGAAACACACAGTGTTAGAAATGGAGAAGGAAAAATGATATACAAGCACACTCCATAGTTCCACTTCTTTGTTCTGTAATATCCCATGTGTTTTATCCTGATACTGACTTTAATATGCCACCCAGTATAATGATCCTGTATTTTCTCATAGACATCCAATTTAACCAGGCTTGAGATACCAGGTACTTAATATAAAGATCTTTTGAGCACAAGAAGTACAATTATACACAAGCAGGTAAAAATATCTCTTATCATTATGATATTCTTGGTAACACAATGATAACCAATATATGAGATTTAGTGTATTTTAAGATTGAGTTTTACTTTAAATTATTTATGTGTCTCTGTGTGTCTGTGTGGGTATGTTCACCTGAGTATAGGTGTTGGCAGAGCTTACAGATGAGAATGGATCCTGTGGAGCTTGAGTTACAGATGATCATGAACCACATGACATGACTGCTAGGAACCTAGTTCAAACCCTCTTCAAGAACTCTCTTAACCATTGATCCTTCCTTCTAGCTCCACTTAAGTTCATTTTTATTCCTATTTCTTCCTTCTTTTTCTTTTAGTTTGAAATGTTTTTTTTTTCCTTCAAAGCAATTGTTTTGTTTTAATTGGATATTTTATTTATTTACATTTCAAATGTTATCTCCTTTTCTGGTTTTCCCTCTAGAACCTCCCTATCCCCTCCTCTGCTTCAATGATGGTGCTCCTCCCCCCCAACTCCCACTTCCCTATCCTGGCCTTTCCCTATACTGGGGCATCGAGCCTTGATGCCTGACAAGGTCATCCTCTGCTACATGTGGAACTGGAGTCTGATATAGCTGTCTCCTGAGAGGCTCTGCCAGAGCCTGACAAATACAAAGGCGGATGCTCACAGTCAACCATTTGACTGAGCATGGGGTCTCCAATGCAGGAGTTAGAGAAAGGACTGAAGGAGAGGAAGGGGTTTGCAACCCCATAGGAAGAACAAAAACATCAACCAATGCCCCCAGAGCTCCCAGGGACTAAACCAGCAACCAAAGAAAGGTTATTTTTATTTGTACAAGTGTTTTGCCTTCATGTTATACCTAGTGCCGGAGTAAGTTAGCAGAGAGAGTTGATTCCCTTAGACCAACTGGAGTTATGGGTAGTTGAGAGTCATGGTGTGAGTAATAAGAACAGAACTCAAGACATCTGCTAGAGCAACAAATGCTTTAGCCAGTGAGCCATCCCTTGAGCCCCTCCCATTTCTTTTTAAACTTCCTCTTGTCTTGATGCTAACAGGACCTAATTATCCATGGCTATTATGATTGTATAAACTAATAATTAAGAATAAGCTTAAATAGTTTTCTAAAAGATTGAAAAATATGTATATACTATTGGCCATTCCTACTCTATTTCCCCTCCCTTAATGGTATAATGGCCCAAGACCACAACTGTCAGATTCAGACAAGGGACAGGAGGCAAGAACAACCAGGGGTGGGACAGTGGAGCATGTGATAAAGACCTCAGGAACCCGGTGAGAGCAACAAGAAACAGACTTCTTCATAGACAGGCTTCAGGGAGCATATCCTTTAGTGTGTGGGAAGGACAAAGGCATTTTAAACATTTGGGATGAGTAGGGGTTTTTTGGGTAGGTCCAGGTGCTGGGGATGCCTCATTGTATGGAGGGAAGGGGAATTCCAGGTGCTTGCTGGATATGACCTTATAAGGAGAGGGAACATTTAACCTGACTGTGATTACATGTGGGCGTAAGTATGGGTTGCAGGACTATCTGTACCCGGACATGCAGGCCTAAGTCAGGGAATGGTACCACTTCAAGATGAGATTTCCAGCGATGGATCCAACTCTCCCCACTCCTGCTCTGGACATGATTCCTCCCAGTTCCACAGTTCCCTGGCCCTACAAGCATCAAATACAACATACGGAATAGAAGTGTAGCCATTTTCTCTCAGCATTCTGTATGAATGCCATGTGATTTTATAGATTTATAGATATCATATATGCTCAAAACTTGAAAAAAAAAGTTGTAGTGCTTTGTGGGTCATTTCAAGAGGTCTGTCACAGCATCACATATTGTTTCTGTTAGACTGTTTTAGAGGGGCTGGGCATTGTCTCAGTTAGACAAAACAACTAGTGTCTGTGTGAACCTTGAAACCAACTGTACTGGATTCCTGTCAGAAAGCCTTCAGAAGTCAGCCATCTGGGTTCTGATCCACTAAAAAAGATGAAGAGTTAAGTGACCTAAATTAACCTGTTTGTGCCCATCCTAAGGCATACTCTGTAGGCTGTGGCTGTGTTAGACTTCCTGGAACAAGTCGCTGTCAGAAAGAAAGAAAGAAAGAAAGAAAGAAAGAAACTGGAAAGAACCCAGATGCCCCTCAACAGAGGAATGGATACAGAAAATGTGGTACATCTACACAATGGAGTACTACTCAGCTATTAAAAAGAATGAATTTATGAAATTCCTAGCCAAATGGATGGACCTGGAGAGCATCATCCTGAGTGAGGTAACACAATCACAAAGGAACTCACACAATATGTACTCACTGATAAGTGGATACTAGCCCAAAACCTAGGATACCCACGATATAAGATACAATTTCCTAAACACATGAAACTCAAGAAAAATGAAGACTGAAGTGTGGACACTATGCCCCTCCTTAGAAGTGGGAACAAAACACCCATGGAAGGAGTTACAGAAACAAAGTTTGGAGCTGAGATGAAAGGATGGACCATGTAGAGACTGCCATATCCAGGGATCCACCCCATAATCAGCATCCAAACGCTGACACCATTGCATATACTAGCAAGATTTTATCGAAAGGACCCAGATGTAGCTGTCTCTTGTGAGACTATGCCGGGGCCTAGCAAACACAGAAGTGGATGCTCACAGTCAGCTAATGGATGGATCACAGGGCTCCCAATGGAGGAGCTAGAGAAAGTACCCAAGGAGCTAAAGGGATCTTCAACCCTATAGGTGGAACAACATTATGAACTAACCAGTACCCCTGAGCTCTTGACTCTAGCTGCATATGTATCAAAAGATGGCCTAGTCGGCCATCACTGGAAAGAGAGGCCCATTGGACACGCAGACTTTGTGTGCCCCGGTACAGGGGAACGCCAGGGCCAAAGGGGGGGAGTGGGTGGGTAGGGGAGTGGGGGTGGGTGGGTAAGGGGGACTTTTGGTATAGCATTGGAAATGTAAATGAGCTAAATACCTAATAAAAAATGGAAAAAAAAAAAAAAGAAAGAAAGAAAGAAAGAAAGAAAGAAAGAAAGAAAGAGAGAGAGGGGGGAAGGGGGGAAGGGAGGGAGGGAGGGAGGGAGGGAGAGAGAGAGAGAGAGAGAGAGAGAGAGAGAGAGAGAGAGAGAGAGAGAGAGAGAGATCTACAAGCAGAGATGACAAAGCTACAAAGGAAGACATTGCTTTGCTAAGACAAGATACTCAATGGAGTTGCAGAACATCTGGAGCTCTTGAGCCAGAAATCCAGGCTGGATTAAAGCTGAATCTAGTTGCAGAAGCAAAGGTACAGGACTAGGTCCTGATGGACCAATGGACAGATGGACAGGTGGCAATTTAAGTAGGCTGATAACAGTCATGCTACTGCAGCTATGGGTGTCTTTTTTATGGGAGCAGGATGAGGAGGTCACACCTTTTCTTGATCTGGTATGTTCCACAGTTCTCATTATATTTATCCTGATATAGTTTTAATATGCATACCATCCTAACACGTTCCAAGTATATTTTGATAAGTTTCTAATTGGCACATTTTTTTTTACTTTTAGCAATAAATTGTCTAATAGCATTTTTGTCTTGTGAATGATGCTGGGCAGATTATAAATCATAGAAGCTGCACATGAAACTCCCCCCTTATCTAATCACATCACAAAGGTCACCTCTGAATACCACAGTGGGACTAAATGTCTACCCTCTTCATTGCTATCAGCAGGGCTTGAATTTCTGTATATGATGACATGAGGAAGGATGGATGTCCCAAGCAAGGTCTAGCTCACGCTCTAGTGCTCTACAAGAAATATTTCAAAATATGATGGGAACATTGTGAGCAGTAAGCCCAGATGCAGAAAAAAAAATCTTAGTTTCTATTTCTTTGTTATTAAATAGTTTTGTTGTTGATGGTGCTAAACATCCTGTGATGGCATCATACCTCTCATACACGGGGACAAAGATTTGAGGCTCCTTGCCTATTATTAGGAAGCTTTTTCACTATTATAAAAATGCATTGCTGGAGTATGTTACGTTGGCTAATACTGTTCCAGGAAAACCATAAGTCCACACGGGAAGAGTCCAACCTCATCCTCAGCTCCTCACTTTGTCAGCTCATCGGACACAAAGCAACCACAAGGCTAGGCTTTCTGCTCTCTTTGTGGAGCTAGTGGCATGAGAGAGCAGCCATGTATTTGAGCTATCCTGGTCTCCTGGAGAGAGCCAGGGTGTGCTGTTGGACCTCGTTCACATTGAACATTTGTTCAGCATGGTGGGATGCAATGTGAGTGGTGCCTGCCACAGGGATAGGTTTGCTAGTCTTTTCAGGGATCTTTTTGGGTTTCAAGAGAATGCTTTTAAAAAGAAAGTAGAAGTGTGTTAACCTCTGGGCCTAATTTACCACGTACTTGATGTGTGTAGGCACAACGAAGGGAGTATTCAGCTCTTTTAACGTCCCTTCAGATTTTTCTACTTCCATAAATATTTTTAACTAGAGCCTCAGTTACAAGCATCACATTTTCCTAACATTACTGTTTTAGCTGATGCTTAAAATTGCTGCAAACTTATCAAAATATGTGCATTCAGTTTCCAGGCTGGTCTGTTTCTGAAGACTGAACCAAACCAGTCACTTCCTACTTTGTACATTTTGCTGCCGCCGGTAGTTAATTTTCTCTCTTATAGTCTTCATTAACGTGACCCATTCTCCTTCAGATTCTTCGCTGCTGCTTGATTAAACAGCATTGTTAGGTACGATGAAGTAGGCTTACCTTGCACTGCCTTAGCAAGGCCTCTATCTTTTAACAGTTGCTGGTATTGGCAAGCTGCAATGTTTGCAAATAGCAGATAAACAACACCTTGTATGTACATGCTATTTTCTAATTAACATTGGGAAAGAATTTAGGGTAATGCTTTTAAGGCAATGTGAACTTCATAATTAATGTCTTTGTGTGCTTTGCTTTGTAAAATATTTTTTATGTAATTATGAGATAATGCAGTGAGTCCTGCATTGCTTCGGAGAAAAATTACTAGAAAGCCAACATGTAAAAATATATCCTAGCACGTTTGTAGGAATGCTCTAATTTACAAATT
The DNA here is from genome assembly GCF_000001635.26 of Mus musculus. Lineage (NCBI taxonomy): Eukaryota > Metazoa > Chordata > Mammalia > Rodentia > Muridae > Mus > Mus musculus. Next base: position 110,205,747 of record NC_000076.6, on the reverse strand, counting down.
TCTTGAGTATCCATTGTTAGGAAGTAGAGCAGTGGTTTGACTAGCTGGGGCACTATATATGTCCCTGGGTCAATACCTCATCACCTCCTTCTTAAAACCATTCAATGAGGGATCTCAGTGCTTCTGGGATATGACACCAACTCCTTAACAAGATTGGAGAACCCTGCATAATCTCATCCAATTCTCTCTGACTGTGGCCCTCCTACTGTGCTCAGCCACTCTCTTCCACCTCTTCTGTAAAGCCACCCCTAAGTTCCTTTCTAGGCAAGTGCTTTCTCCCTTCAGGCTGTCTGCTGTGAGTCCCGATTGCTCTGTGGCTCATGTTCTGTTTGTTGCATATGCATATTTTTTCACACTATCCACATATCAGATCTCAATTGAGTTTCTTTTCTGGACACTGAGTTCCTCTTATCGATCTGTCACCGTGTTCTGTTATAGAAAGAACCACATTGCTTGTCTTCTTCACAACCATTTCCATTGCTGCTGATACTCCTGTATTACTTGTGTCTATAAAGTCAAGGACAATACCTGGTTTGGTCATCCTTTTGTTTGCTTTGAACTCTGTACGTACTCAAGACCTGTTGAAATGGGACCAGGAAGAAATGCCTGTGTGAGCCTTTAAGCTACAGCTTACTCAGAAAAGTAACCACCGTTAGGAATTTTTAATGATGGCACCTTTTTAATACTAATCTAAATGACAGCAACACAGAAGATTTTAAAAAGTCAAACTATAGTCTCCCTTCAAAAGGAACTCTTAAAGAAATAAAAGATAGATTAAAAAAGTAGAAAACGATTACTGTGAGGTCTTTCTGGTTGGGTAAATATATTCTCTGGTTCTTTATTGCTCCCTATGAGGGATAAGGAGAACACTCAGAGCCTGCTAGGTAATATAGCCTCCTGCATTTTTCATAGAGTCTCTGAGGCTTTCAAGCATTTGTGAACAAGAGCAGTGATACCTTTCGATTCTCTATACAGTTTTTCTTACAAATTAGCCATTTACTTAGCGACTTTATTCATGATATTTTTGTGTTTACCCAAGATTTTGAAACATTGGCTAATAACAGATTTATATATTTGCACAAGATTTGGGTTTTCAGGGTTCATATTTGTTCTATAAACATATTAAGATTGTAGCTACTCAGCAGTTGTTTATTCTCCAATACATGTGGATAAAAGATTGTCAAATTTTGTTTATGTTTTGGAGTATCTCTGAGTGGGTGTCTAGAATTTACTACTTGAGTCTTGGTAGTGATGGTGATGGAGGAATGGAGAGGCGAGCTCACTCATGCTACGACCAAGCTCGGGTATGCACACACACATTAGTTCACACAGCAGCGTTCTCCACAAACAGATGTTGCTGGCAGGTGTTCTGCGATGCTTGACTAGTAATGCCTGTCTCCTGCTAGGTACTCTCTGAAAGATAACCCTGTTCCCTAGGGCAAAACTAGATTCTCCTCTGGCAACTTGCAGCTGCCATCTTCAGTGTGTTTCAAGCCACATTCATAACCACTTTCAGGCTATCTGCTGGGTTAGAGGCACTGTCCTGTGCTGATTTCTGGGTTCTACTTCTGTTGGGTCCAACCTTTGAGGTCATCCATCCCTTCACTTTCTCCTCCCACAGTGTTCTTGTTAGTACCCCCTTTACTTGAGTAGTGGTATTTTTTTTTTTTTAGTTTGCTAGAAAGGCAGTTTCAGGGAGGCCAAGCTAAGTTTCTGGAAGGTCACTTGCTAGAAAAGAGAAAACACAAAATTGGAAAAAAAAAAAGAAAAAGAAAAAGCTCTCTACAGAGACATATTAGTATTATAAAGCATATAGTATCGATGGCTTTCCAGTTTCTTAACCTCTGACCTATGGCAAACACTCATTTTTTTTTTTTTTCAAAATCTGCTGTGGTGATATAGCTCAGTAATACGAGAGCACTTGCCTAGCAGGCAGCAGGTCCTAGATTTTATCCCCGCACTACCTCCAAAACCCAAATACAAACCATACATTACTGCTATAATTTTATGCTCAATACCACAGGAACTCTATTGTATAATATTGACTGGCTGAGAAGTATAAAGAACCTTTCCTGGAAGGCTTTGTTTTCGGTTCTTAGCGGGTACTTTCTTAGATGAGGAGAGTAAAATTGTATTCAGCTATTTCATAGATTCCTTTTATCCAGAAGGGGTAGGGGTCCATTAGCTCCCAATATTGTTTCAGCTTTTCTCATAGATAATGGGCTTTTCATCCACTTGTTTACAAACATCGTTGAAAATGCTTTTTTGTCAAGAGGACCTTAAGTCTAATAGAATGTTGATGAACTAAAGTGGTGCTTGGTTTTTTTTTTCTGTTTTTGTTTTTGTTTTTTTGTTTGTTTTTTTGTTTTCTTAGAGTGTTATGGAGGAACCAGTAGAAATTTAGACTCTGGAAATCAGAGCTTGAAAAATAGCTGATTGCTGTTTTTCTGAGTGATGTCACATTTCCTATCTTTATTTATCCATTCAAATTTTAATTAAACTAAATTACTAAGAATTTGATTTTTCAATTTCATTAGTCTTATTTTATGTGGTGAACCACCACACAGGGCTAGTGGATGCACAGTGGCTAATGCACAGAACAGTCCCACCATTGCGCGAGTTCTGTTGGGCCGAGCTACTGGTCAGAATGACATGTAGAAAAAAACGAAACGAAACGAAATGAAACGAAACGAAAAAACGTTAGGGGCCTATGGTGAGGATCAGTGGGTAAAGGCAGTTATGGCGAATCGTGGAAACTTGAGTTCATCTCTGGAACTCACGTGGTGGAAAGAGAACCAACTCTTTTTATTTGTATTCTGATTTCTACACACACACACACACACACACACACACACACTTGAATAAATGTAAAAAGATAATGAAAAATATGTCATAAAAGGCAAAGCCCCAAGTTAGACCAGTGGACAAGAACAGCCAGAGAAGGGCTTTTCATATTTATTTTTTATAATCAAGTACATATGCTTAGAATAGGAGATGAGCATTACTCTGGAGACCAAGGGTAGTGGTTTCTTCTCCTGGTATAAATTTAGTGAAACTTAATATTTTTCGTTAGAGACATGACAGTCTAGTTCCTAAGTTAGTATTTGAACTGTTTGTGTTAGCTTTGTTAACAAGGAAAAACCAGACACTTATGCAGGGATTAGTTTAGCATCATGCAAGTGTATAGAAATATTACACGGTGATTAGTTACCCATAAAAATTATTTGATAATTTTTGATTTTGAAATGGACATCTCGACTCTTTGCAAATGCTTTCTGTGATCTCACGATGAGCTAAATGTTGTTCCAAAGACGGTGAGGGGTTCAGCCAACAAATGAGTATCCTGGAAAAGGCATTGAGGTAAAAAAGAATTATAGAACACTTAGAAGAATTCGTGCAGAGTATTTTCCATCATTTTGTAAATGATGTTAAAACACTATGGTATCCCTTAATATTGTAGTGCAATTCATCTGTCACAGACACTTATTTTCTTGCAGCCAAATGATAAGATCAACAGAACCGTGTGTTTCCTAAGCTCTTCCTGGATAGAGAATTCACTAAAGTTAAAGCTAGGAAATTGTCAGTCATTAAATCCATCCCTTCTTAGATTTATGTTCCAGAAAGAATTGATCTGAAGCATCTATTCTTTCAATTACTTCATTCCCAGTTAATATGAGATCACTTCTGGCCCAGTGGTAAAATCAAAAAGGACCCAGAAAAGTATGTTTTATTATTATTATTTAATCTTTTATTTATTTATTTATTTATTTATTCATTCATTCATTCATTCATTCATTTACATTCCAGATTTTATCCCCCACCCCACCATCCACCCTTGACTGTTCCATATGCAGTACCTCCTCCTCAACCCCTGTCTCCATGAGGATGTCCCCACCCCCCATCCCCCACCCAACCAGACCTCTAAACTCCTGGGGGCCTCTAGCCTCTTGAGGGTTAGGTGCATCTTCTCTGATTGAACACAGACCCAGCAGTCCTCTGCTCTATATGTGTTGAGGGCCTCATATCAGCTGGTGTATGCTGCCTGGTTGGTGGTCCAGTGTTTGAGAGTTCTCAGAGGTCCAGGTTATTTGTGTCTGCTGGTCCTCCTATAGGGTCTCTCTCCTCCTCAGCTTCTTCCACCTTTTCCCTAATTCAACAACAGGAGTCAGCTGCTTCTGTCAATTGGTTGGGTATAAATACCAGCTTCGGACTCTTTCAGCTTCTTGGTGGGTCTTTCAGAGGGCAGTCATGCTAGATCCCTTTTTGTGAGTGCTCCATAGCCTCAGTAATAGTGGCAGGCCTTGGGACTTCCCCCTTGAGCTGGATCCCATTTTGGGCCTGTCTCTGGATTTTTCTTTTCCTCAGGCTCCTCTCCATTTTCATCCCTGCAGTTCTTTCATATAGGAACAATTATGGGTCAGAGTTTTGACTGTGGGATGGCAATCCCTTAAGACTGTAATACTCCCTGGGGATTTAGAGAGTAGGAGTGACTTTAAGTGGTACTCCAAAGAAGATTCATCAATACTTATTAGGAACAATTTTGCCTGGAAAACTATTGTATGGTTTTCTGCATTGTAATTACAAATTGTTATAGTCATAGATAACACAGGCAGTATATGATTTATTGTGAAGATGAAGACATTTAGTTTCAGGGTGTGGCAGTTTGAGTGAGAATGGCTCCCATGGGCTCATATATTTGAATGCTTGCTCTCCAGCTGATGGAACTGTTTGGGAAGGATTAGGAAGCGTTGCCTTATTGGAGGAAGTGTGTCACTGTGGGGTTCAGGGCTTTGAGATTTCAAAAGTCAATGGCATTTCTCCTTAGCTCCCCCCTCCCTTACTTTTGGATAAGGACGTACGCTCACACACACTGTTCCTGCCATACCTACCTGCCTCCTATTATGCTCTCTGCCATGTCATGATGGTTATGAACTTTAACCCTCTGCAACCATAAGTCCACATTTCAAAGCTCTCGTTTATAAATGGTCTTGATTATGGTGTTTTGTCAGCGCAACAGAAAAGTAACTAAGACACAGAGTGAGCAGTGCAACTTTTCCAATGTTGGCTCTTTGTTAATGTCACTGTTTCAGGTTTCAGGCTGTCAGGCCCTGGATGTTTATCTTCAGGTCTTCTGAGCCACTGTAGATCTGGAACAGAGTCTAGGGTAGGAGATAGTTTCATTGACTGAGACCTCAAAGATGGCACCCAAGCAAGAGCCAGGTCCTTTAAACAAGGTGGCCTTTGCCATCTGATGCTTCTAAGCATTAGGTCTTTGGAAGCTTTATCATTCACTTTCCTTAACACAAGTTTGCCCCTGCAAACCCCAAGCTGGTGCTCATTTGTGGCAAAGAACAACAAGGGAGCAGATGGATCCAAAGCTTATCTTCACAGTAGTTGACATGAATTGGTACTCGGTCTCCACATTCCAGAGCTTACTAGAGCAGCTGTAGCCAACAGGGTTGCCTGCCTGTGAGATATTCACTAAGCTTATGGCCAGGTGAGAGCACTGAATTTGTTCAGTAACCCTACTCTGAATGTGGTGGCCATTTTGTGGTATAAAGTTTCTTCAGATCATGGCTTTTGGGAGCCTTTTTGGAATTCTACTCCGTTCCTCTGCTTAGTTTTCAGCCAAAACTTCTTCATGGCTCACTCACCCTCCACCCATCCACTCATCCTGCAAGAGTACTAAAATTTTAGTAGATATGAACCCCAACTTTGGAGATCTACTGTCTGGAGATTTTTCATGAGGAACATATACCCCAGCCTTCTCTGGGTCTCATTTTATCAAATAGCAGCTGATGTCAAATAGCAGGTCACAAAAGGCTTGAGAGCATTCTTCCCCGGAAGTTTCTAATCTTTTAGCTTTCTTTCTTTCTTTCTTTCTTTCTTTCTTTCTTTCTTTCTTTCTTTCTTTCTTTCTGACAACCCTTGGGGTCAGCTCTTCTTTTCTTTCCCTATGCCCAAAGTGAGGGCATTGGGATTTTGTGAGTGGGTGGATCTAATCATTGTTCTCAAGACTCAGCCTCTTTGGAAGGTTGGATCTTGAAAGGTGGGACATGATCCCAGGTCTGGCCATCTCTATACTAGCTTTGAGGAGTTTGGCTGGCTGTGGGGTGAAGGGGTATAATCATACTTAGTTCTCATCTCTCACTCACCTCCTTTGCCCCAGGATGGCTTGGTAGATAAGATATACTCTCAGGCATTCTCAGCTTGATGTTGGGGAATGGATGAGAGTGCAGACCAGTGAGTGAGGAGAAGCACTCATAGTCCTCTAAGTCTGTACTAAGTCGTGAGTCTTAAGATCCTCTTAGTTCTCACCCCACCCTTTGCCATGTAACCACTGCACCTAGTCTGCCACTAGAATAAAAGGTCCCCCATACTCCCCAGAGCCTTGGAGAAACATATTGTTGCTCACCAATATATGTCTTCAAATTGAAGACTTTTTCTTTCTTTTTTTTTAATTTATTTTTTATTAGGTATTTTCCTCTTTTACATTTTCAATGCTATCCCAAAAGTCCCCCATACCCACGCCCCCAATCCCCTATCCACTCACTCCCCCTTTTTGGCCCTGGGGTTCCCCTGTACTGGGGCATATAAAGTTTGCAAGTCCAATGGGCCTCTCTTTGCAGTGATGGCCGACTAGGCCATCTTTTGATACATATGCAGCTAGAGACAAGAGCTCCGGGGTACTGCTTAGTTCATATTGTTGTTCCACCTATAGGGTTGCAGTTCCCTTTAGCTCCTTGGGTAATTTCTCTAGCTCCTCCATTGGGGGCCCTGTGATCCATCCAATAGCTGACTGTGATCATCCACTTCTGAGTTTGCTAGGCCCCGGCATAGTCTCACAAGAGACAGCTATATCTGGGTCCTTTCAGCAAAATCTTGCTAGTGTATGCAATGGTGTCAGCGTTTGGAAGCTGATTATGGAATGGATCCCTGCATATGGCAATCACTAGATGGTCCATCCTTTCGTCACAGCTCCAAATTTTGTCTCTGTAACTCCTTCCATGGGTGTTTTGTTCCCATTTCTAAGAAGGGGCAAAGTGTCCACACTTTGGTCTTAGTTCTTTTTGAATTTCATGCGTTTAGCAAATTGTATCTTATATCTTGGGTATCCTAAGTTTCTGGGCTAATATCCACTTATCAGTGAGTACATATTGTGCGAGTTCCTTTGTGATTGGGTTACCTCACTCAGGATGATGCCCTCCAGGTCCATCCATTTGCCTAGGAATTTCATAAATTCATTTTTTTAAATAGCTGAGTAGTACTCCATTGTGTAAATGTACCACATTTTCTGTATCCATTCCTCTGTTGAGGGGCATCTCGGTTCTTTCCAGCTTCTGGCTATTATAAATAAGACTGCTATGAACATAGTGGAGCATGTGTCCTTCTTACTGGTTGGGACATCTTCTGGATATATGCCCAGGAGAGGTATTGCGGGATCCTCCGGTAGTACTATGTCCAATTTTCTGAGGAACCGCCAGACTGATTTCCAGAGTGGTTGTACAAGCTTGCAATCCCAGCAACAATGGAGGAATGTTCCTCTTTCTCCACATCCTCGCCAGCATCTGCTGTCACCTGAATTTTTTATCTTAGCCATTCTGACTGGAGTGAAGTGGAATCTCAGGGTTGTTTTGATTTGCATTTCCCTGATGATTAAGGATGTTGAACATTTTTTCAGGTGCTTCTCAGCCATTCAGTATTCCTCAGGTGAGAATTCTTTGTTCAGCTCTGAGCCCCATTTTTTAATGGGGTTATTTGATTTTCTGGAGTCCACCTTCTTCTTACTCATCTCAAAACTTCTTGTGAATTGTTTGAACAAGTTTTGATGACTTAGCCTACTGAATTATGTTAAAAATTATTTTCCTAATCCACATTAATGAAAACACTCCAAAATTCAACCCAGGGGTTGAAGGTATACATCAGTGATAGATTTTATTCTTAGCATTGTTAGGTATGTGGTCAACTCTGTTGTACCCAAAAGCCAAGCATACTTTACATTTTCCTCTTTTGGCTTCTTTTTATAGCCCATTTGTACTGGAACATGGTTTCTAGACCAAGCTGGCCTTGAACTCATTGATCTGCCTGCCTCTGCCTCAAGAGTGCTGGAATTAAAGGCATATGCTACAGTATCCAGCATCCAGAAATAACAATAAAGTTGACTCATCGATATAGAAATTTTTCCTATGTGTCTGAAAATTTTTTTCAATGGCCTTGTAAAGAAAAAGTACTTTGTTATTGATTCTCCTGGGCACAACTGAGTAACACAAAGGGTGGGAAAGAGTGCCTTATAGTTGGAGAAGAGGATGATGAACTAGAGGCAAATGAGAGGAATCATAAATCCACCATCCTTCTAGCTTTTCATAAGGTTATTGATAAGACTATGGCAATGCAGCTTTAATTCATAATTGACTATCTTGAAAATGTCAATTCTATTGAGTCTCTTTCTACAAAATTATTTTAAAGCTGTTAATTTAAGAATAGAAATCAATTCAAGAACTACCATGTGCCACATGCAAGCCAATCCCCCCCTCTGCATTTTGCACTGCACAGAGGTGTGGTGTTTCAGCTCTGGAGTTGATCTGCATTTAAATACTGTTTCTGATCTTCCTAAGTTGTATCACCTTGATCAACATGCTCAATACCCTTCTGTTTCCATTTCTTCATGTATAAACTAGGGGCTGTTATAGTATTTTCCCATAGGGTTCTTAAGAGCATTAAGGCTGATAGCATCTGTACACTTGGAATGCAGGAAGGCTCCAGAAAGAGTTGATTGCGTTGGTTTTTATGAGTCCACCGCAATGAGATTAAAGCAATTTGCAAGCTTTATGAGGAGAAAATATTGTCTATGTATAGAATCACCCTTACATAGTATTATTAGGAAGGAATTTGCAGAGAAGGGTTTTGGATCCAAATTTGCCTTTGGCAATTTATGTCAGGCTGATGGATAAACTTAGCTATGTAACGGAAAGCTATACAGGGATCATCACAGGGAAGCTGGGCTCCCGGCTCTTTGCTAAAGCTAACGGATAATTCAGATCAGGAGAACCCAAAGCATGTTCTCCAGAAGAAGAAATCAATATCAGGCTCCACATTACAGTTTTAATTAGTCACATAATTATATTCTCTTACAAATTTACAATGAAGACATTACATAAAAGCTTGTGTGGAATTCACTCACACACACACACACACACACACACACACACACACACACACACACACACAGGATACTACAGTGAGCCAGAGGGTAGGTTCCAGAGCCCCTTAGACCCAGGTATGAATGCCAAGGCTAAATCCTGCTTATTTTGTCCATGTAGTCCACTAAAAGTACTCAAAGGCAGTGATGGATGCAGGTGTGTGAGCTCTTTAGTAGATACCGCTGAATAAGGATGCTCAAGAAATGTAGCAGAGGATGGCCTTTTTGGGCATTAGTGGGAGGAGAGGCCACTGATCCTGGGAAGGCTTGATGCCCCAGTGTATGGGAATGCCAGGGCAGGGAGGTGGGAGTGAATGAGGAGGAGGGAGTGGGTAGGTGGGGAAACACCAGCATAGAAGCAAGGAGAGGGAGAATGGGATAGGGAGTTTCCTTGGGACAGGAGGAAACTGGGAAAGAGGATACCATTTGAAATGTAAAGAAAATATCCAATAAATAATTTTTAAAAAAGGAAGAGACAGGAGGAGAAAAACACTTGACAAACAACATATTTCCTCCCCACATGAGTTTCTCTGAATGCTGCTTGCTATTAGTCATTCAGATGAAAAACTTGGGAGCAAGCATATAGTGTATTTTTAAAATTTGTATATGGGAGTATATTCATGTGCCCATGAGTGCATGCGTGGAAGAGAAAAGTTGACATCCACTGTCTTCCAATATCAGTCTGTACCTTGTTTCGAGAGACAGTCTGTCATTGAACAGTGTTGAGAAGACATTGTTTGCTGAAGTTCTTCCAGGTATCTGACTCTCAGAACCTGTTCCTTGATGTTTTCTGAGCCTTGCGGAGAAGGTTGGGATGTAACAGTCCCATGAATAGTTATATACAATACAGACAATATCTCTCCACTTTTACGAGTTGTGAATCTATATTAGTCCCTGTTCACTGTCCAAAGAAGTTGTTCTGATAAGGACATAGGGCTACACTGATCTATAAGTATAGAGATAAAGTATTTAGAAGACAGTTTGAGACTATAGCCATTTAACATAATAATAGTAGTAAATTCTCCCCCTGGGTAGCCCCTTAACAATGGATTTTTGGTATAAGGAATGAATTCTCTCCAATGAAGTGGGTCTTAAATTGATGTAGAAAGCAGTCACATACTCCTATAATATCCATGTCACTACTGTATCCATGGGTTTATCTTGCCTGCCTGGTCGTTACTGTAGGAACAGGGCTCACAAGATGGGTAAAGGATGTTGACTAGTTTTGTCCTCTAGCAGACAGCATAGCACCTTCTAGAGTTATGACTGCAGGTTAAGTAGAGGAAAAACTTCTCTGTCTTTACTTGTTTGATTTCTCCATGTTCTGTGAGCAAAGAATGTGCTTACCTTGGTTATTGTGTCATTTTACATAAATTTGCAGCTTATCGATTTAATGTGTTGTTCTTTTTTATTATTTTTTATTTATTTTTTATTAGGTATTTATTTCATTTACATTTCCAATGCTATCCCAAAAGCCCCCCACACGCTCCCCCACCCACCTACTCCCACTTCTTGGCCCTGGCGTTCCCCTGTACTGAGGCAGATAAAGTTTGCAAGACCAATGGACCTCTCTTTCCACTGATGGCCGACTAAGCCATCTTCTGATACATATGCAGCTAGAGACACGAGCTCTGGGGAGTACTGGGTAGTTCATATTGTTGTTCCACCCATCGGATTGCAGATCCCTTTAGCTCCTTGGTTACTTTCTCTAGCTCCTCTATTGGGGGCCCTGTGATCCATCCAATAGCTGACTGTGAGCATCCACTTCTGTGTTTGCTAGGCCCCAGCCTAGTCTCACAAGAGACAGCTATATCTGGGTCCTTTCAGCAAAGTCTTGCTAGTGTATGCAGTGGTGTCAAGCGTTTGGAAGCTGATTATGGGATGGATCCCCGGATATGGCAGTCTCTAGATGGTCCAAACTTATGGGACACAATGAAAGCATTTCTAAGAGGAAAACTCATAGCTCTGAGTGCCTCCAAAAAGAAACTAGAGAGAGCACACACTAGCAGCTTGACAACACACCTAAAAGCTCTAGAACAAAAGGAAGCAAATTCACCCAAGAGTAGTAGACAGCAGGAAATAATCAAACTCAGGGGCAAAATCAACCAAGTGGAAACAAGAAGAACTATTCAAAGAATCAACCAAATGAGGAGCTGGTTCTTTGAGAAAATCAAAAAGATAGATAAACCCTTAGCCAGACTCACTAGAGGGCACAGGGAAAGCATCCTAATTAACAAAATCAGAAATGAAAAGGGAGACATAACAACAGATCCTGAAGAAATCCAAAACACCATCAGATCCTTCTACAAAAGGCTATACTCAACAAAACTGGAGAACCTGGATGAAATGGACAAGTTTCTAGACAGATACCAGTTACCAAGTTAATTCAAGATCAGGTTAATGATCTAAACAGTCCTATATCCCCTAAAGAGATAGAAGCAGTCATTAATAGTCTCCTAACCAAAAAAAGCCCAGGACCAGATGGGTTTACTGCAGAGTTCTATCAGACCTTCAAAGAAGATCTAATCCCAGGTCTTCACAAACTATTCCACAAAATGAAGCAGAAGGTACTCTAATGTGTTGTTCTTAAGAGGAAAAAAAACTGATTTATTCAATAACCTGTTTTGGTCATCTACCTTGAATGTATTGATATATATCACTCTGATGGGTGATTGGATGAATCTTAACTGTGGTTCCTTTTAGATGATTAGACTTTTACTCACTAGGAAATGTTAGAGTTGAGAAAATCTTGTGATGTTTCTCATTTAATTTTTTTTTTCTGTGAAAACTCTGAGGTTGAGGATATTTCTGGAACATGCATAAAATAGCCAATAGTGTTATTTCTGCACAGATGGAAGAAATTGGTGGTAAAAGACTAATGGATTTCTTGTATGTGTAGACTCAGGCAATAAACTCCTTGATCAGGAATCAAATGTGTAACAGTATTATTATCAGTCTTATCCAAGAGTGTCATTTGTGTTTAAAATTATTCTAGATTTGCTTGTATGAAAATAATTGCACCCATAAGACAATCATGTATAAATACAAAGATATAACCACACATGCATTAAATGCAGATATAGATTTATGTGTTTCTGTAAGTTTATCTACATAAAATTTTATACCTTTACATTTAAATGGCATAATTACTATGGAATATATAGAAGTCAATCAGAGTTTTTGTAGAATTAAATGGTAGGAGCTCCTGAGATGGTTAGTTATCTATAAGACATGATCCTCTTCTGTTGAAGCAAGGCATCTGAACTAGAGATCAATAATAGGTTGTTTTATTGTTGCTAGAAACTAGAAATTTTAGGCCACTTGATAGGCAGAGTCTGTGGGTGTCTGGCACAGTCTCTGGCTTCAAAGTCTGCTTTGGATCCTGCCTAACTCATTCGGCTTCCCTCCTGGGGCTTCTTGATCACAAAATTGAAGGCCAGCTGCTGCTTGTCATTAGGAAACCCAGTGAGTGTCAACATGGCGCTGGGGGCTGTCATCTCTGGCTCAGGGGTCACCAAGGGAGGCCTGCACTCCCGCTGCTCGGGGCTTGGCATGGGTTGTCTCCAATCATAAATAGGCTCAGAGAAGATGTTTTCAATGTGTGTCTCTATTTTTAAACAATGTTTCAAACAAGAGAATGGCCACCCTTAGGTTTCTTCCAAGTACTTTTAGTGTGAATTGAAGGACTCTCTTTGTATCCCCCCTGTATCCCCCCCTAAAGCTTTAATGAAGTAGCTCTCTGCCCTCTGCTTTTGCACTCCAGTGTGTGTTCACTCAATCCTTTTTTTTTTCATGTAGCAAAGCCTCAAGAAATGCTTTATTTTCTAGCACCACTTAATGAAGACAATCATATTATGCCCTGTAGCTTAACAGTTGTGACTAGTCGTTTGGTGTGATGTCTTGGTCGCTGCTCCTACATATGGTGCTCTTGTTCACATATGCTAAATTGCTAAACTCTCCGAAATTCGGCTGGATGTTTTGGCTGAATAATTTCTCCTGGCAGTCAGATTGCTCAGGTTGTCTGTATACCGGGCATACTGAATTTGGTCTCCGTATATCAAACCATTTCATACAGTGTAATATTTTTGTTCAGCAAAGTCTTTTAAATGAAAAGAAAAATACTGACATTTGAACAGAAAGGCCACCAGCCTTAGGAAATGCCAGAGGAATTCTACAAACATCCTTTTTTCAGTGGCCTAGACAATTGGGATCTAATTCTTCTTGGGCAGCAGATGGAGGGAGTGAAAGCTGAGCTTCTAAATGGCATGAGTCTCTAGTTAAAGGGCTTGGTGCTGTGCCATGCAAACAGCCCTGCTTTTTTTCCAGCCCGCACTAAGAATGGAAGCCAGCTTTCAGGGAAGGCTGACTGCCTCTCAGAATAGTGTGAATCACCCTTGGGCATTCTAGAAGCCATCAGATTTTAATAAGAGATCTATTGAAAAGGAATGCTATTGAAATATCAAAACCTTCACATATATTAGCTCTATGATGTGTCAATGTTTGTTTATGTTTGGCTGTGCCTCAGTGTTTAGTCCCTTGGAATTCAATAATATGAAAGTGATGACGTGTTACTTTGACACATTTATCTTCCTCTTTCTTCCCTGACATTCCATTCCCTTTCTTTCACCCAGCATAAAAACATGTGCTTTCTTTGGGATTAGTTTTTGGGAGGAGAAAGTCAACCAGGAAGGAAGAACATTAAGTGGTAAAACTTGGTAATCTGCCAAATGTTTTTCTCAGTATTTTATCTCACCATTAATGTCACACAAATTCTTAGAGCTTAGAGATATGTTGACTCGTCTTGTGTCATGTGAATTCTAGGTTCTAACTTTTCAGCAAATTTTACATAATTTGTATCTATTGTCATTTTCAAAAGTTTTGTGCAATATTAATGATAAAATATAGTGTAAGGCTGATGCATTTTATACTCAAATCCTTATGCTTGCTTGAACAATAATAAGGGATAGCAGTCAATGTTATGCCTTTTGTTAGAGAAATTGGGGACGGTAGCCCACATATTACACTTATATGAAGCTTATCAATTCTTATCATCCATGAGAAAGGTGGAAGTAGAGATGAAGGAAATAGGGTTTTTACTGCATTAAACATATTGTGACAGATACAAGAGCCCATGCTCTATCATCATCTATTTTCATGAAGAAAGAAAGAAAAATGGGATGCATCTTAGGTTTCTTTCTATCTTTTAAGTACATGTGCCTAAGTACTATAATTGGCCATCGCTGACTTGTCAGAAATCCTTGTGTACCATAATGGTCTGCCAGCAGCAAGAGTGGACAGAAGCACCACTCAGTAATTGATTCTGTTTGCTGAACATCTGGTGGAACAGCCTGCATGTTTAGTTGGAAGAAATGTTCCCCAACCGGAATAAGTTTGCTGCTGGGGTTTAGAGCACTGTCGTAACACCTCGGGGTGCTCTGAGCATAAAACACATAGCAACTGGCAATTGAGTCAATAAAATCAAATGGGGATGAGATGAGACCTTGTCACACAGGGACTGTGGTGACAGCTCCCCTACACCAAGATCTCCTAGCTAGATTTTACAATGGAAAACAGACGATATCTACTCTATAATTGTTTTACTCTATGCTGCTTATAGTTAGCTATTCTTTTTTTTTTCTTAAATGGAGATTAGCTTTAATAAATGCCAGGAAATAAAACTCCATTATGAGAAGAAAGGAATTCATTACCAGAATACAATACTTGCAAAGTGTTTCTATAGTACAAGTTTGTAGTGATTGGAATGTGGTGTTGACTGTGGAAAACATTCTCATTTGGCTGTGTTTTTGTCTAACGGGTCTGGCATGTGCTGGGGTATTGTTTGGTGGCTTGATTGTTTTGCTCATAAATGTGTGATTTTAACAATAATGAAAGTTCAAAATGTGCTTTTTGTCTCACCCAACAGCTGGTGATCAGGATTCTAAAATGTTTCTGTTTTTATTCTGTTATTTACTTCTAAGGATCTCATGGTATGGTCTATTTTATTGTAGGACATTATCAGAAAAGTTTTCTAAGGAAGTAAGGAGGTTGAAATAAGCCTGAGTGCATTGCCAAGATCATTGGCATAACCCTGTTTGCCTAAAACTGCAGCAATGAATCCTATTAAGATGATTTTCCTAATAGACTGAGATTTCCTGGTGATAAGAACATACAGTTAGTAAAAACATCACTCTACTGCATACCTGGGCAAAGGCCCAAGGCTATGGAGGTCATAGACAATAGCAGTGAACCCTCTACTCCTGTATTGCCAAAGAGACATGCTGTCAAAACTGTTTCATAAATATTAATGTATATGCTTATCGGCTCATTCTGCCCTTAGTCTTGATCAAAGAGGCTTCTCTTTGGAGCAAATGTAGAGAATGATGACTAGTCAAAGTGCTTAGAACACTGCAGAAGAGGGCAGAAAAAATATTTAAGAGCTGGACACTGGGGAGGAGGATGTATAGTGCTGTCTTAGGGAAGCGGTGTGGCCATGACACTCATGAACTCGGAGCTGTCATGGTTGCCTACTTAGGGTTGGCATAAAACTCAAGCCCTAAACGTTCAGTCATAAATAGAGGGGGGGCTCATGAGTCTCATGTTGCTCAGCAGAGCTACCAGCATTGGTGGGCTAATGTGGGAGAGGAAGTCATTGTCTTCTATTATGTAGCCAGTGTTGGATCTCTCATGTCCAAGTGGATAACTTCAAACCCATGCCCAGTAAAGCAGCCTTAGTTAAACCTAGTGGGTCATACAGCAAAGGCTGTAAAAACAGCATCAAAAGACATGAAGGTGGATGGATACATACCCAGTCGGAAGAAAATAGAAACTCAAAATCTGTAATCATCAGGGAGATGCACGTCCTAACCACAGGTTCTATTTCACACCTGTGTATTTTTTCCATCCAGATGTTTAAACATGTCAGATACTGGCCTCCATATGAAGAAAAGGAAATCTTGCTACACTGTTGAGGATATAAATTTGTATTCCCCTGATGGAAATAAAGGCAGAAGTTTGATTCTCAAAGTAATTGCCAATAAGTCAAACATGCAACTCAGAAAACTCTATAAATAGCAGAACCTTGAAGAAATATCTGCTTTGCCATGCTCATGGTGACATTTTCCAGAGGCCATGTATAAAAAGGTTTTATGTATCTAATGAATGGATGAGTAGATATTATTGTGATATATATATATATGTGTATATATATATGTACATATACATATATATCATACAGAAATATGTATGCATATATAATATAGATATGTGCATTACTATATGGTATATACTCTGCTATAAATTTATACATGATATATACTGAATTATGTTTTAAAAAGGAAATCTTGCATTTTTAAATAAGTGGAGGGCTATAAGTACTGAAAGAGAAATCTGTATGATCTTGTGCATGTGCTATGTGAGGTAGAGAGACACTGAGGTAGACACTGAGGCAGACACCGAGGTAGATACTGAGGTAGATACTGAGGTAGACACAGAGGTAGACACAGAGGCAGACACTGAGGTAGACACTGAGGTAGAGAGACACTGGGGTAGACACTGAGGCAGACACTGAGGCAGACACTGAGGCAGACACTGAGGCAGACACTGAGGCAGACACCGAGGTAGATACTGAGGTAGATACTGAGGTAGACACAGAGGTAGACACAGAGGCAGACACTGAGGTAGACACTGAGGTAGAGAGACACTGGGGTAGACACTGAGGCAGACACTGAGGCAGAGAGACACTGGGGTAGACACTGAGGTAGACACTGAGGCAGACACTGAGGCAGACACTGAGGCAGACACCTAGGTAGACACTGAGGTAGAGAGACACTGGGGTAGACACTGAGGCAGACACTGAGGCAAGCACTGAGGTAGAGAGACACTGAGGTAGACACTGAGGTAGACACTGAGGTAGACACTGAGGCAGACACTGAGGTAGACACTGAGACACTGGGGTAGACACTGAGGTAGACACTGAGGTAGACACTGAGGTAAACACTGAGGTAGACACTGAGGTGGACACTGAGGTGGACACTGAGGTGGACACTGAGGTGGACACTAAGGTAGACACTGAGGCAGAGAATGGAAAGGTTGTTACCAAGGCAGGAGGCAGGAAAATGCCACAGAATTGATCAAGAAAAGCATAAAATTGCAAGTGTCTGAGATGTAAAAGTTCAGAAACCTAATTATGTAAGGTGATTATCATTGATAATAATGTGTACTTGAAAATGCTGAGAGAGTTAAATTTCAGGTCTTCTTACCATAAATATACACAGTAGCTGTGTAAGGAGGTGGCTCCAGGTACTGGTTTGACTGCAGCCAGCATTTTGCTATGGGTTGCAAAACACGCTCTTATGATTTCCCCAATATACACAATTTTTATTTTAAAAAGAGTTCATAGTACTTCACTGCAACACAGTGCCTTATATGTAGTTCATACTAAGTGAATGCTGATAGAAAACATTCATTATGATTTATGATTGTTTTTGCTGCATCATTTAGTATCGAGCAAAACTTTGTAGAAGAAAAGAGCCATTTTGTATTATTTGCTTTGCCTTGTATATGTTTGATTTAAATATTTTTATATTCATTCAGATTTAATTCTAACAGATGAATTTATTGTGATATAATAAGAAAGAAAAATGTGCAAATTATATATGTCTCAGGTAGGAGGAACCTTACTGTAACAATATTTCAGAATCATTAGACTGGTTGATTCTGGTGTCCCCCCCACCCCCCACCCCCACCTGACCTCTAAACTCAATAGGGCCTCCAGTCTCTTGAGGGGTAGGTGCATCTTCTCTGATTGAACACAGACCCAGCAGTCCTTTACTGTATGTGTGTGCTGGGGGTCTCATATCAGCTTGTGTATGCTGTCTGTTTGTTGGTCCAGTGTTTAAGCGATCCCAGGGCCCAGATTGAGACTGGGGTCCTCCTACAGGGTTGACCTCCTCCTCAACTTCTTTTAGCCTTTTCCTAATTCAATGACAGGGGTCAGCAGCTTTTGTCAATTGGTTGGGTGCAAATATCTACACCTGACTCTTTCAGCTGCTTGTTGGGTCTTACAAAGTGTGGACACGCTAGGTCCCTTTTTGTGAATGCTCCATAGCTTCTGTAATAGTGTCAGGCCTTGGGACCTCCCCTTGAGCTGGAACCCACTTTGGGCATGTTGCTGGACCTTTTCTGGGCTCTATTTCTGACAGCCACATGTTAAACCAAATTCAGAGACAGTACAGAGTACTCAGCATTCTGCAGTATATCTTGGTATTTTCATATTAGGATGAGTTGAACATATTCAAGGACCAACTATTCATTTCCAGCTGCTAAATCAGGTGCTAAGAATATAAAAGCTAGGTGACACTTTCTCAGCTTTTAAGGTAATCCAAGTCTAAGAATGAAAGCAATCCAATGGTTAACAGAGTAACCATAGACTCGTGTGTGGTAGTGAGGTGACGCATGGGAAGTATGAGGCTCACTACTAGAGAGAACTCATGGTCTTGGATTTCTTCCCATAAGAATATGGATAGCAAAGTTGTAGCCATTTGAAGGGATGAGAAAGCAGAACCTGCCTGGTGTTCTGCCCATCCAGATGCAGTTGGCCTTTGTGAAAAGATAAAGCTGGTAGAACTGAAAGAGATGATTTGTATTGTTATAAAAGGCAGATCAGAATAGGACTTAGCACCAAAGCAGAGTACTCTACTGAGCACTAATGACATCCACGGTACAACCTGAGAGGGAGATCTGTAGCCACGATCGTTTCACAGTTGATGGTTTCAAGGAGAACCATTGTACATCTATATCTAGCATGTGACCTGGCAAGGGTGGAGAACGCTTTCTTTCAGGAAGGCAGTAGGAATTAGATGCTGCTTGGGACAGAAAGTAACACTTTGCTTCAGCCCTGTTGGGATGGGCTTCTAACCACCAATAAGACATTGTTGTATCTCTCCCTCTCTCAGTGTGGGGTGTGTGTGTGTGTGTGTGTGTGTGTGTGTGTGTGTGTGTGAGAGAGAGAGAGAGAGAGAGAGAGAGAGAGAGAGAGAGTGTGTTCCTGCAGCATCTGTTCACCATTTAAATTTTAAATTAAGGTGTCTGGCTCAGTATCCTCGGTGCCTACAGCAGGCACACAGTATATTCCAACTCTGTCTCATTGGCCTAGGCATTTTTACTGACACAAATGCAAATACCAATCTTTTATCAATGGAATTAAATAGGATTTCAGCTAGTATCATGGTGAAACATTATGCAAAATGAGAATGATAACTGCCCTACACCATGGGTATTTGTAAAGATAGAGGCAGTTAATGAACTAAACCACTCCAAACAGACACTACACCGTCAAGTAATAAAATACTGTTTAAGTGAATAAAAATGTCTCTACATTTTGGGAAGAAAATATGTAATATCTTCAGCAATAGTATTGGGGTCCCATTATCTATTTTTTGCAGGGAGCAAAGAGAAATTATAACTCCCTGTATTGTTGTGGGGTCTTTGAAGTTTTTGTATGCACCAACTCACCAGGTGTCCAATATCAACTATACCTGGCTTAGAATTTTTTGGTTTCATAAAAGTGGATATAAAAACAGCATTATTCAGCCATGTAGGATAGCTCCCTTCTAACTATTTTCTGTTGTCTGTCTATCTATCCTAATGAATTCATTTTTTCATAGAGCCTTCATTTTGGTTAACCTTTATGTCATGGTCCCCAACTCTCTGATCTCATGCAGCCATCCTGCTTAAACCATTCCTCCTTCAGGACTTGATACCTTTCTATAGCCTATGTGTTATGAGTTCCTCTCCCTTAAGGCATCCTCCGTCTACTGTTTGACTCTTCTAGTTTCCTGGCTTCTATAGGTTCCTCAGACTGAGCAGGTAAACATTGAAGATTTGAAACTAGAATTTACAGATGGTTCAGGTTAGGTGACATTTGTTTCTGTGGCCCTGGGTTGCTTAGCTCAGTGAGTTTCTTCTTTCCAGATCAATCCATTTGCCTGCAAAACTTTATAATTTCATTCATCTTTGCACCTTGATAGAATTCATTGTGTGTGCCATATTTTCATAATCTATTCATCTTTTAGTGGATATCTAGGCAAATTCTTTCCCTACCTATCTTGAATAGAGTAGCAATAAATATGGATGAGCAAGTATGCCTGTAATAAGATATAGAGTCCTTTCAAACCACAAGTGTTATAGCTGAGTCATTTGTTGATTCTGTTTCTTGCTTGCTGAGAAGCCACTACATTGATTTCCAAAATGGATGAGGCAGTCTCCACCCCTCCCAATAATGAATACAGGTGCATCTCCCTTTACAGCCTCAGCAACATCTGCTGCCATTTAATTTTTTTGCCAATACCTGTTCTGACTGGACTGAGTGGGTATCTCTAATTACTATTAATTTGCATTTTCCTGATGACTAAGAATATTGAACGCTTCCAACGTTAGCATTAACATTTCTTGAGAATTTCCTATTCACTTCCAAAGCACATTTTAAGAACTGAGTTATTTTCTTGATCCTTTGCACAAGTTCTTCATATACTCCAGATAATAATCCCCCAGACTGGCCTCACTGTGGCATGTCCACTTCTATAAGTACCTGATTTCTCTATGCTGAGATTAACCCTTAAAAGAGAATAAATTATCGGTTTCATGGCTGCTATGTTTTAGAAGTGTGCTCTTAAGAGAGAATATTGAGAATAGATGTGAACAATCTCCAGTCCCCACTCCACACATACCTCCTCTGTATACCACAACCTTTTGTATCTATTTTTTAAGACATATACACAGCATTGGAGTCATATATGCAATTTTAACATGTAAGTTATTTTATCTCATTCACACTTTGTTTCTGAATTTTTATTGACTTAAACCCTTATTTACTACTGGACAGAGCAGTGTCTTGTTGGAATGCTTTAGTCCACTAAAAACCTTTATCCTTACATACATCCCATGGTGTAGGGCAGCTATTATTCTCATTTTGCATAAGGTAAATGAAGCTTAAAGTATAACTGAAATGCCCAAGGCCATGCAGTCATTGAATGTTAGTGTTAGCATTAGAACGTACTTTATGATTGCCTGCTGGCTAGTAATACTTTATCTGTTGTTTTTCCTATGGATAACTTAGAAAGGATTATGACGAGGTATTTCAGGCTGATTTGGGGCAATCATTTTGTATTTTTCCATGAAAGGTGTGCTTCTTTATTATCCTTCCTGCATGTTGTAGGCCTTGTTGAACTTTTAGAGAATCTATTAGACATCCCACAAACACCACTGTCTATTGCCAGAGTGATGGAGATCTTCAGATGAATTAGAGGGGAATTTTGTCCTTCAGAAACAGATTGGATCAGACATACAGAAAGTAAATTAAAATATGACTCAAAATGTTCTGTAATAGCATGAAAATGTAAGCAAGCATAGACAATAAAGCAGAGTTCTCCACTGAGAGATTCCCAAGGATTACTGATGTTTATACTGGGAGTTGAGGGTTAATGAGGAAGTTTCCTGGCCAAGAAGATTTTAAGTCATGAGCATGTTTGAGTGAATAAACCATGGTGTAGGACAGCTAAGGCCATTTTACAGTAACAGGAATTTTTTTGTGGTAGGGGGATTAATGGGTACATGAAAAAGATAGGAAGTGAGGAATTCAAATATACATCCATGCCAAATAGAGACAGCTCAATTTTGCGTAGTACATAATGACAAATTTCAAGGGTTCTGATGAAAATGATGTGCTTTAAATGAGAATTCTGAAGAATAGATTGTGGTCTGTCTGAGGGGAATTAGTCATCAGACATCTCTAAGCCAGAGATTTAGACAGCTGTTGTTCTAACAGTGTCTGTGAAATTGAAGCTTGCAGAAATGCTTGTGTATATTTTAAATACTGATTTAACTGCTATACTAAAGATTCCAATTGTCAAAATTCACTTCTAACGAGGGAAATCTTCTTTCTCAGTTAAAAACATCAGATGTAGCAACCAAATCCTAAGATAGAGTCTTCAGTGCTATATATATATACACATATATATATGTATACATACACATGTATATATATATATATATATATGTATATATGTGTGTATATATATATATATATATATATATGTGTGTGTGTGTGTGTGTGTGTGTGTGTGTGTTTGTATCCATAGACATATATATTGTATAAAGGCCACCAGCATTGAGGACTGGATGGGAAATAAACAATAAATTCAGAATTTTTTGTAAAGACTGTATGTCTTTATAGCATCCATTCTTGCATATCAGATATTTATATTATAATTCATAACAGTAGCAATATTACAGTTGTGAAGAAGCAACAAAACTAATTTTAGGGTTGGAGGTCATAACCACTTCTGTAGAGGGAAAGATGGGAAGGAAAATAGGGAAGAATAAAATTAGAACACCTTCTAAGTTGTGGGCCCCACTCTATTGCTCCAATAAGAGCAGTCTACAAATGCCTGTTAAATTCAATCTGCTCTGAAACCTTCTGCTTAAAAGAAAATAGCTTCCACATTCTTTCAGGATCCATCCCTAACTCAAACATGGCTCAAATTTAATATTCAGCTTATTCACAAGCAGCTATAACTCAGCACCAGGGAGATTGCCGAGATTTTTAAGGCTCTTGACTGTCAATTATGGAAAATGAGTGATTCACTTTCCTTCTATTTCCTAAAGTTATTTATCATTTTTCTTCTCCGCAAGGAATCAACCCCAGAAGGGAGATATGCATGTTTTCTTGATGTTTCTTGTTGGTTATTTCTCTACTTATGAAGGAGATAGAAGTATCCTAAGAGCACCAGGGGTCTTTTACTTGTGGCATTTGTGCATGATGCATATTAAAGTTGGCTCAAAGGTACTTGTCTTATGTTCATGTGCAAGTACAGCAATGTATGTGTACTGATGTATGGGAATGGAGGAAGGAGTGTTATTGGAAACTATAAGGGCTGAAAAGTTAGATGAGATGAGAGCTATAATAAGCACTTGAGATATGTAGTGAGTTTGGGTTTCAGTACAACAGTTGGAAGACCAAGAAAGC
Organism: Mus musculus; assembly: GCF_000001635.26. Classification (NCBI taxonomy): domain Eukaryota; kingdom Metazoa; phylum Chordata; class Mammalia; order Rodentia; family Muridae; genus Mus; species Mus musculus. The sequence continues at coordinate 110,182,525 of NC_000076.6, read as the reverse complement.
ACAATGAGAATTGAGCCAGGGAAGGGATAAAATGTGGGCTGCTTTCAAAGACTCTGCAGACAAGCCGATGGTCTCTTATTAGGATGCAGAGAGCTAGGGACACATCATGAATGGAGAGCAAATCTACAGTTGTTTTAGTCTTTCATCCCCTTTCCTTCCTCCTCCTCCTTCTGTTTTCTGCCTGTGACAGTTTTACATTTATATTCAGGATGAGGGAAAGAAGGAAATACAGAGACATCACAAAAGTGACATGTGGAGGAAGATGGTCTTATGCTCTATAGGCGCAAAGGTTGAAAATAGAATATTCTGTGTAGGATAAAGTGAAGTTTAAAGATGGGGTCTAAAGAGACAGATATGAGAATATTTGTTTAATTTTAGTTTGCCCCTGTGAATTATACAGCTGACTTAGTAACTCTTCTGGAAGGGCAGAATGAGTATTTCAGGAGAGTGAAGGATTATAGAAGGGACATAACAGGAGAAAATACAAAGAGAGTGGAAGAACATGAAGGTCTGGAGCAATGGTCCTCACCCTTCCTAATGGCGCGACCCTTTAATATAGTTCCTCATGTTGTGCTGACCCCAAACCATATAATTATTTTGTGGTTACTTTATAGCTGTACTTTTGATACTGTTATGAGTCATAATGTAAATATCTGATATGCAGAATTTCCGATATGCAATCCCTGTGGGATTTGTGACCCACTATTCTAGATGGAATCAGAAACCATCTATCCAAATTCACTCTGGATAGATGACTGTCTTTGGCAATGCTTCAATGTTGGGTCATCCTTGGAAACCAATGGCAGCTCTCAGGTTTACTTCTATTCTGTGTGGCCTCACGTTGGGAGCTAGGCTTACACTTGCTCCATCAACAGTGATTATTGGTAAAGTTCTAACTAGCTTAAGGAAATATTCCGATGGAAAATTTATTCAGCATCTGCCTCAGAAGATACAGGACGATAGTCCTGTATTCACCGCATGCCATTTGTAGGAACATACTTTGTTGCTTTAAATTTATTGAACAGCCTTTCAGTTGTACTTTAAAAGAAAAGAATACCATAAACTATTTGTTTTTAACCAACTAATCTGATGGTACCATTTTTGGTGTGTGCATATGTACCTTAAAGACAGTCCTTCAGAGCCAAGCAGTGGTGGCACATGCCTTCAATCCCAGCACTTGGAAGGCAGAGGCAGACAGATTTCTGAGTTTGAGGCCAGCCTGGTCTATAGAGTTCCAGGACAGGCAGGGCTACACAGAGAAACCCTGTCTTGAAAATTCAAAAACAAAACAAATACAAACAAACAAAAAACAAAACAAACAAACAAAAAAGGACACTTCAGTTTTGTTCTTTAAGGCTTCTATACACTCGGTGTTTCCATGTGTACAGTGAAAAATTGCAGCAAGAGAATTATCAGAGTTAAATGAATAGCGCTTGTTCCGTGGCCCTTAACTCAGAGAACTTAGAGTAGTTTTTTGTTTTAGCAACTTCTGTGTTTCCACAGAAGAGTCAGTAGCCAGTGTATTCTGTGATCAGTAATAAAATGTCAAGAAGCAAAGTTCCATATCATTTGGTTGTATTTTACAAAGGCAAGTAAAAAGGTGTAGACCACACGGCTTCTTTCCTGCATATCAATTGCACTGGGATTTCTCTCAACTACTGCCCTCTTTACCCTCTGAGATGAAAGATAATCTCTACTGGGGATTCCTTGCCTTGTTCATATTGTCCTCTAAGATTAAAGATGCAATCGCTTGCTAGAGGAAATGCATCCTATTTCCTGAATCTTTGATTATAATATAAAAAAACAACATAGACAAAAAAATGGCAGTAACTGGGGTTTGTCTTGAATTCATTATAATCTTTGGCTTGCTTTCATATCCTGTATTGTGTGTGACTCCAGAGGGACATTTGTTCATATGGAAATACATATTTAATACCCAGCTACTATTTTATGATTTTTAGGTTTTCCTAAATGGCAATTAATTTTTGCTTCTCCAGGTTTTAGAGTTTCTGATTCTGAGAGCTTTCTTCTTCAAAATGACACAGGTAAAATGAGTTACCTGGTAGGAGTTTGAGTAAATACTTAGTGCTTTTTCTGTTGAAATGTCTCTCTCATGCATAAAATAAATGGTGATTTACTTTAGGAGGGAATTGGCAACTCCAAGAGTTTCAGTGTTCTGTGAACGAATTTGCTATTTGAGCCAGAGGCATTTCACACTAAATCTGAAAGAACTGGATGTGTTGTTTATTGTCAGGTGATACAATAGTTTTGATCTGGCATATTTTATCTTTAGATTCTTAATTAATGGTGTGTGGGCACATGTACCGCACTGCTTGTCTAGCGGTCAGAGAACAGCTCTGTGGAGTTGCTTTTCTCCTTTGCCCTTTGCATGGATTCTGGGATATGAGACACGTTGCAAGCTTTCAGAGTAAGTCCTTCAACTATACCCCTGACCCCACTGTGTTAAGCTTTACTTCTACCAAACCAACAGTGAGTTAAGTGTTCATTTTCTCTCAAGATATGTTTTCCTCTGCTGTCCTTTCTTAATTACCCTAGAACACTGGACCAGTCTGTTTCTGTCCTCCCTAGTCTGCTCGAATAGGGATACCTCAGGGGAGGGAGACTCTCTTTTCATTTTCTTTCTGCTTTAGTCCTAGAACCTAACATGTAGTATCTGATCAACCAATGTCTATCGAGTTCATGCAGTGCACAAGCAGGTGCTAATTTGTGCATTGCTTGATGCCACAGACTGTATTAAAAGTGGCTTTGCTGAGTGTGGTAGTACACACCTTTGATCTATCACTCAGCAGGTAGGAGCAGAAGAATCTCAGTGGGTTCAAAGCTAGCTTGGTCTGTGTAAAGTGTTCTAGGCCATCCTGTGATACATAGTTATACCTTGTCCAAAAAATAACTTTTAGCTCTGAATTGAAGACTCCTACTACTTTACATGGACTGACCTCTTATGACTTCATTGCATCTTGAGTCAAGATGTAATATTACATAAATATTTTCAAGGAAGCCAAACACACGAGGGATGAAGAATCCGTGTCCCAAAACAGTAGGAATGATCCTGAACTACTCCGCAGATTCTGTTTAATCCACGATTGGAACTATAATGTGATCAGGCCTAGAATCTACTGATTTGCTTTTCTAGGGATGTGAGAAAGGATTGAAAGAAAGCAATAAAAATTAGTCACCATAGTTAATGAATTCAATTCCAAGTTTCTAGTTTGTATCAAGAAAATGCATGAATATTAGACCTCTTAAAGTTAATCTTAAAGAAATCTGAAAAATATTGCTCTTCGCTATTTCAAGCACAAAAGGTATTTGAACTATCTAATAATAAACCTGGGGGCATGCTACTTAGCAAATGTCTACTACTTTGGAAGTTAGAGTGGTTTATGTCTTCATTCTGGGCCTTAGGATATCTAAAAATCTATGAGTAATTTTAGTTTTCAACAAGAAATGAACATAGTGAAGCACATGGCCTTGGGTATGGTAGGGCATCTTTTGGGTATATGTCCAAGAGTGGTATAGCTGTGTTTTCTAGTAGAACTATTTCTAATTTTCTGAGGAACTGCCAGACTGACTTCCATACTGGTTGTACAAGTTTGCAATTCCACCAGCAATGGAGGTGTGTTATCCAGCAATGGAGGTGTGTTATCCAGCAATGGAGGTGTGTTATTCTTTCTCCACATCCTCGCTAATGTGCTATCACCTGAGTTTTTTTTTTATCTTAATCAATCTAATTGGTGTAAGGTAGGCATCATGAATTTTGAAGGCAAATGGATGGAACTAGAAAATATTATCCTGAGTGAGATAACCCAGACCCAAAAAGACATGCAGGGTATGTAGTCGCTGATAAGTGGATATTAGCCAAAAAAGTACAGAATACCTAGGATATAACTCACAGATCTTAAGAAAGGGTAACCAGCAGAAAGGCCCAAGTGTGGATGCTTCAGTCCCACTTAGAATGGAGAATAAAGTAATCACTGGAGGTAGCAGGAGGGGGAGGGATCTGGTAGGAGAGGAGAGGGGAACAGGATCAGGTATGGGGACAGCGAACAGGTAAGAAATCCATAGAGACAGGAGAATGAATGGAACCATGCAGCCTCAGGGGTGGGAGGTGGGGGAAACCCTCTATAAAGTACCAGAGACCCTAGGGGTGAGACACTCTTAGGACTCAATGGGGATGACCTTAGCAAAACTGCCCAACATTCAAGAGAGGGAATTCAAAGAGTCCACCTTCAGCAGATAGACAGGGCCTCAAGTGGAGGGACTGGGTTACTAACCCACAGTGAAAATTTCTGACCCAGAACTGTTCTTGTCTAAAAGAACTGCAGAGACAAAAATGGAGAACAGATTGCAGCAAAGGCTGTCCAGTGACCTGCCCAAATTATGATCCATCTCCTGTGGAGGAGGAGAGACCAAGGACTGACACTATGAATGATGCTATGCTGTGCATACAGACAGGAACCTGGCATGGCTGTCCTTTGAGAGACCCTGACTGAGACAGATGCAGATACTTACAGTCAACCACTGGACTGATGTCAGGGACCCCTATGGTTGAATTGGGGAAAGGTTGAAGAAGCTGAAGGGGAGGGTGACCCCATAGAAAGACCAGCGGTCTCAACTAACCCAGACCCCTGGGAGCTCCCCAAGACTGAGCCAGCAAACAGGAGCTTCCTCTGGCTGGTCTGAGGCCCTGGACTCTTACATAGCAGAGGTCTGCCTAGTCTGGCCTCAGTGGGAGAAGATGCACTTAATCTTCAAGAGACTTGAGGCCCAGAGAAGGGGGAGGTCTGGTGAGGGGGGAGAGTACCTACCCTCTTGGAGGCAAGGCGGAGGAACAGTAGGATGAGGAACTGTAGAAGGGGGACCAGGAAGAGGGGAAACTACTGAAATGTAAATAAATAAAATAATTAAAAAAACAAAACAAGAGATAATAATAGCAAGTTGACCATATTCTAGAAGCAGTGGAACAAAAATGCAGAAAAGAAAATGGAAAGATTCAAAGTGATGGACTCACAATCATGCCAGGAGTTATCACTAATGATCTGACTTCTCAAGAAGTAAATGATTCTCTGTGTATATTTACAGTTTGAAAGATGAGAAAAGAGCCGCGGGGGGGGGGGGTTGGGGGAGCATTATATTCAGACTACCCAATCTACATGTGGGTGATGCTGGTTGTGTTTACAACCTCATCCTGATCATCAGGTGTCCAGGTCTCTTTCAGTCTGTCCTCTTGAACCTACAAAACCACTGCTGTCACGCACTCTCTGCTCCACTGCTCTCTCCTGGCTCATTTATTTGCTTTCATTTGCCCACCTTGTCTCTCTAGAGAGCAAGCAAGCAGACAGAGAAAACAGCCTTCCTTGCCATGTCTTCTCTGAACTCTATAGATTTCATACAGCAAGTAATTGCAGAATAGTGTGGAGATCAGCTGACATTATCTGCTTCACAGGGATTGGCCAAAGGTGTTGGTTCTAAAGTGGTGAGAAGTTAGACTGAAGGAGTTGAAGGGGTTTGCAACCCCATAGGTGAAACAACAGTATCAAACAACCAGAGCCCCAACAGCTTGCAGGGACTAAACCACCGACCAAAGAGTACACGTAAAAGGACCCATGGCTCCGGCTGCATGTGTAGTAAAGGATGGCCTTGTTGGGCATCAGTGGGAGAAGAGGCCCTTGGTCCTGTGAAGGCTTGATACCCCAGTGTAGGGAAATGCCAGGGCAGGGAGGTAGGAGTGGGTGAGGGGGCACCCTCATAGAAGCAGGAGGAGGGAAGATAGGATAGGGGGTTTCCAGAGGAGAAACCAGAAAGGGAATAACATTTGAAATGTAAATAAATGAAATAACCAATAAAAATATTCCTAAGTGAGGGGTGAAAGAGAGGGGTACATGATGCACATGCCATGACAGAATAAGATAAGGGGGGCTCATGAGGTAGAGAAAAGGAAGGGGTTCAGAGGTGCAGAAGTGCAGGATAGGAGGTAGGAGAATGGGAGAATGAATCAGAATAAAATATGAAACACACACATATATGCATGCTAGAATGAAACTCATTTGTTCATATTTTCACTTAAAGGTTTTTTATTAAATTCGTTCTTTTTCTCAACAATATGAGATATCATGCAAATAATTGAAAAAAAAATAAAACCCGCAAGACATGAAGCAATTGAGAGAACAGGCACAATTGAAATTGCTTTATTGCATCTCTGATGCCAGATTTCCAATAACTTCAAAACAAAATTGATTATAAAGGAAGAAATTTTATGGATCTGTCATTGCTTTTATATTCCTTCCATAAAAATTTCAAGATACGGACACGGTCTTTAATGTTATTCAAGCATCCTTCTTAAACATATCCAGAGGAGGGAGAAACGATGGCGCAACATTATTATTGTTCCCACATTTGCTGCTGTAAACAATGCAGTGCTTGTCTTTGGTGAGCTGTCAGCTCACAATGGCTGCCAGAAACCTTCTAAAGCAAGCTCTTATTAGAATTAATCACCAGTGTCAACGGAGACACTGTTATCCTTTCCATGAAATTTAAGCAGGCTGTTTTATTGTATGTGTAAAATATTTGTTTTGTTTTAGATATGGACTTGGGCCATATGAAGATGCTAATAAGGGTAATAGAATCATTTGGCCTTCCTGAGGCTTTAAATGCTAAGCAGCTGAGGCCACTCCCTCTTGTGTCTCTGCCAGTTGTCCATGGTGGTAGCCATGTTTAGTTACCTAGAACCAAGGGTTCTCTAGAGTGACCTGGCATTTTGTGTGGTATTCTCACCATTGAATCCTCTAAGTCCCACTGGTTCGCTGACTGCTTCTTTTATTTTTTTGGCATCCAGTATGATCCAGGAGAAAGATGGTGACCTGGGAGACAGTGTCTGGCTATATATAGCTTGGCTTTCTGAGCCATTCCATGACCTCAGCAAGAACACCTATCACTTTCTGGTCTTTCTTCTCACTTTCAAGTGTCTGGTAACATCCAATTCTGTGAGTCCAATGGAAACATTTGAGCTGCACTGTAATACATTATGAAGGGTGGGAGTGTGGTCATTTACTCAACCTCAACCTCTGCTCTCTGAGCAGGAAGATCAATGGCTTGCAATTAGCCTTGCTGCTTCAACTGTCCGGGCTTGCCATAACATTCATTCTGTGGTAATGTATTGTTTTGTGCATAACGTATGTAGTTTCCATACTCTTAAGTATTTCCATAAAAAGTTAGATTAAAACAACAGCAACATTATTGAGGTGGTACTTTCTGTGTCACTCCTGTGAAGTCAGACTCACGGCTATGGTTTGGAGGTTATCCTCGAAAGCAGAGGTTCTTAGCCTTCCTAACACTGTGACCCTTTAATACAGTTTCTTGTGCTGTTGTGAGCTCTAACCATAAAAATGTTTTTGTTCCTATTTCATAATTGTAATTTTGCTACCATTATGAATTGTAATGTAAATGTCTGCTATACAGGATATCTGATATGTGACATCTACATAAAGGTCATTCGACCCCTAAAGGGGGCATGGCCATCAGTGCCAGAACCACTTCTCCAAAGGTTCATATGTTAAAAGCTGTTCTCAGACAATGTCAATACTAGGGGATTATGGAAACTTTGAGTAGTAGGGCCTGATGAACACCTTTAGGACTCAGGATTCATGTTTTAAGGGGATCAAGGGACCCTGGTCTCTTCCTTTCTTTCCTGTCTACTTCCTCATCATGAAGTGAAATATTGTATTTTAACATTTGTTCCTTACATGCTGTGCGATCCAGAATCTACCTCCACCTCACACATAGGTCTAATAGCACTGAGCAATCAACTGTGGACCAAAACCTTCAACTGTGAACTTAATCTCATCTCTTTCCCCTCCAAAAGCAGATTGTGTCAGGTATTTTTTGCGCTAACAGAAACTCGGCTAAAATGCTCAGCAAACTTGCATTTCAGGCCCACCAGCACCCTGGTCTCAAGTTTAGGTATCACCTGTGTTCCTTTTGAAGGTGGCACTTGACCACTCACCCATACAACCTGGAAAGTTGTCTCTGTAGATTAGAAAGCTTCCCAGGAGGGCCACAGGGCTTTGCCTTGGCTTGACCTGATGCTGCAAAGTCATCATCAATTACCCAGATTCCTTTATTTATTACAGTGATGCTCAAATTTCAATCTGCATGTCAATCATCCAGAAAGAATATAAGGTTACCCTCTGCCTAGTCCCTAATGTGTTATTTTGTTGCTAAGGGGTAGAACCTACGAATCTGCTTATCTAGAAAGTGCCAGGTTGTGGGGAGGGGTGCTGATCTAGGGACAAACGTTTGGGATGTATGGCTTTAGGTTAGTGCTCTGCCCTGGAACTCCACTGTTTGTACCATATCCAGATACTGTAGCTTAGATACTGCCTTAATGGTGCAGTCTGAGGCCCCAGATAGCTGGTCTTGGTGCGCATCTTGGCCTGTACTTCTGCCTCTCTTATCACATTATCATGTACTTAATCGAAATTAGATTTTCATGCTCCTTCAGAATTTCTTTCATTTCCTGCCCAATCTGTGGTTTAGAGATCCCTCTGAGAGAAGTTCCAAATACATTCTTGAATGAATATCAACTACTTGAAAACTTCTACCATGCTTTTTGTTTCTGCCTTTGACTAATAGCCTTTATTTCTTCTTACAGCGCTTTCCCATCGCAGGCACTCAAGTTAATTGTGTTATAGTTGGCTTTAAAAATCTAAAAGATGCTCTTCTCTGAGTCATCTGCCTCCTCTATCATGAACTCATAGACACCGGGATAGGACATAGAAGACCTGCACAGGTTCAAACCCGACAAATCTCCAGCACTAAGAACACAAAGTCTCACTCCTGTCCAAGAAGCTATTTGCAGCTGATTCCTTTTAGGAGAGAGAAAATTAGTTTCTTCATTGGAGTGTCAGTGTGTCTATCAACCACACTACAAATCAGGCCTGATGTCCAGGAGTGGCAAGCCTGGGCAAAGCAGATACCTTTGTGTGTGTGTGTGTGTGTGTGTGTGTGTGTATGTATGTGTGTGTGTGAGTGTGTAATTTTTGTTTTGCTTGTTTTATTACTTTTTGTCTTACTAATTTTTAAAATTTGTTTTATTTTTGATTTTTGGTTGTTTTTTGTTTTCTTCTTCATTTCTTATGTTTCTGAGAGAAAGAAAGAACATGATGCGGATTGGGTAGGTAGGGAAGTGAGGGGGATCTGGGAGGAGTTGGGAGAGGGGAAATAAGATCAAAGTACATTATATGAAAAAAATTTAATAAATCTCTAAGAGGCAATTGAGTATGATTTCTAATAAGACAGATTACACCAGTGAGCCATGGCTTTCTAAGATATGTTAAGACCTGCCCACACTCATTATAACTTTTAGTCAGCCCTGATTAACTTGGGTGCTGTCATTTAGAGCATATATTGTCTGACATTTTCTTGCCATGCTTCAGATATTTGATATTATTTAAATTGAATATACGGAATGCTCAGTATATCTGAACACTGAATATATTCAGTTATTATTTGAGCTTTTTCTTCCTAAGTCCACCTTTCACTTACTCTCCAACTCTGTATTCATTTCTGGAGTGACTAGCTTTGTTATGCTGTGGCATTTAATTCAACTCGTTTGAAGAACAAAGTAGAATGTAGCTACCCTGATTCATTCAAAATGAGATTTTCTAATGTTGAGAGAAATCTACCAGTGTATGGAATTCATACTCATTACTTTTTTATACATAAACAGAGCAGACTATACAGAGCCGTGCTGAGCCAGCAGCTGTGCCCATGGGCTTTCTTGATAAGTCTAGCTCTCCCCTCTCTTGGAAAATGTTCTTTTCTTCAGCAGACTGGAGGCTGCTGCAGAAAACAAGCATGTGCAGACAGTAAGTGCCTTGGAGGGGCTATTCCTACATGTCAGCACCTCTGTAACACAGCTCCTACACCTAAAGATCTGAGAAGACCAATGAAGGGGGAGTAGGGCTATTGCTATAGCCAGAGGGATAGGAAGAAGGAGAGGAGGGACTATGTTTCTATGGACTCCCCACCATGGCATCACCTACACAGCACATGCGTAAGACCACAGCCATCAACATTATGTCTTGTATGGGGAGAGGGCTTACAAGGTTCTGTTCTAGTTGACTAGTCCAAGGCACAGGGAGAGTAAGGGTTTTGTTTGTTTGTCTGCTTGTTTTGCTTTTTGTTTCTTTGTGTTGTTTTGTTGTTGTTTTTCAGGGAGAGGCCTCTGTAGAGGTTTCTCATCCAAGAGGTCTATTCTAAACCTCAGTATATATAAGCAACATTAGATGACTCGGTAAGTTATATATGTGCATGTATCCCACTAATAATCATAGAAGAAAGGGACAGGAGTTTGAGAGGGGAACACAGAAAGCACAGATAGAGTTGGAGGGAGCAGGGTGATAAGATGAGAATATAATATACCTGCATGTGAAATTTTTCTAAACAAAAAATTTGTAGTGTGTCAGAAAACCATGAATGAAGCTGGAGAGGAGATTTCTGAGACCCTGAGAAAACTCCAAGTAAACAAGGAAAGATTCAACAAGATGGTGAATTCCATACACTGGTAGATTTTTTTTTCAACATTAAAAAAATCTCATTTTGAATGAAGCAGGGTATCTACATTCCATATTATTCTTCAAACAAGTCGAATAAAATATCCCACAGCATACCAAAGCTAGTCACTCCATAAATGAATAGTTCTCCATAGCATGGGTTGCTCTTGGCATGTGCTTTTGAGCCCCTCCCAGGAGAAGCAGATAGGACTGTGTTCAGTTTGGATTATTCATTACAACTGGCTATTATTTGTTTAGATGCCTTTGTGGATAAATGTGTCCTAGCCACTTGTGGCTTGTCCTTATGATTAAATACTTTACTCAGGTGACTCTTCTTAACCCTCACAGTGTAAATTGTCCGATGCTCTGAGTAAAGTCATCTCCTGAGTACGACCTTTAATTCACCTCATTTTTAGGGTCCTCTCAGTTTCATGCTGCCATGTTGGAGACTTGAGAGGTAAATAATGATGAAAAGTGATGATGAAAAAGAAACATAAAGAAAAAAGGAAAGGACAAGGTCTTGACTTGTTACATGAGAAAGTAAGGCTGGGTAGCACTTCTGTGTACCAGAGTGCATCTTAGCGTCTGCTGGACTGGAGAAGGAAGGATGTTAAAGACTGTCTCTCAAGCACACACAGCTGCAGGCTTCCTGCTTCCTTACCATATTGGGAGAAGTAGGCTCTGCTGAAAGACACAAGAGTTCCAGCCTTGTCTTTGCACAGAAATCAGGACACTTCCATTTTGCTTTTGTATTTGAAATATGGGCCACATTAATAGTCGAGGGAAATTTTATTAATACCTGTGCAGTCTGTAAAATTTTATAAATAAAAGAGAGAAGACTTGAAAGAGACAAAGTAAATTATTGGAAGTGTACCATGTCCGGTTTATAGATACTAAGAGACCTTATTACAAGCTGGCTTTGCTTAGTATAACATGTTTGTTAATTTTGATTTATTTTTATTCCCAGTACATCCTTCCACAGTTCCTCATCCCATTTCTACTCCCCTCCCCCATCTCCAAGTGGATTTCCCCCTCACCCCACCCCAAACCTCCAGGCCTCCTCATCCTGGTCCTCAAGAGTTAGGTGCCTCTTCTCTCACTGAGGTCAGACCAGGCAGTCCTCTGCTGTGTATGTGTCGGCAGACCTTGACCAGCTAGTATATGCTGGCTGGTTGTTACCTCAGTGCCTGAGAGATCTCTGGGATCCAGGTTGGTTGAAACTGCTGTTCTTCCTATGGGGTTGCCCTCCTCCTCAGCTTCTTCAGCCTTTCCCTAATTCAACCATGGGGTCTCCGACTTCAGTCCATTGGTTGGGTGTAAATATCTGCATCTGTCTCAGTCAGCTGCTTGTTGGGCCTCTCAAAGGACAGACATATTGGGCTCCTGTCTGTAAGCACACCATAGCATCAGTAGTATTGTCAGGCCTTGGAGCATCCCTGGAGATGGATCCTAAGTTGAGCCAGTCACTGGACCTTTCCCTCAGTCTCTTCTCCACTTTTGTCCCTGCAGTTAGTCTAGCCAGGAACAATTCTGAATCAGGGTTGTGGGTTTTTTGTTTGTTTGGTTTTGGGTTTTTGTTTTGTTGTTTTTGTTTTGTTTTGTTTTGTTTTGTTTTATTTTGTTGGTGTTCATGTTAAATGTCAATAAGAAAATAGAGGATTTTAACCCTGTGGTAGGACCCAATACCACAAAGTGAAAGTCATTGAACTTAAACCAAGATAACCATCAAGGCAGTCATTTCTAGAAAATTCTGTGTTCTGACTGGCAACTCTCCTTAGTTTTCCATTTATTTAATGGTAAAAAATTACTTTGTTTATCTTTTCCCCTTGTCAAAGCTTTTTCTTTGAATTGGAAAAGAAATCAGTTTCAGGGCCTAAAATTTTATACCTGTGCATTCTGAGAAAAACAAATTATCATTTCAATTGCATTTGAGTGAATAAACAAAAGAATAAAATAATAACTATGAGTACTAGCTCTCTTCTCTCCCATAAAACATTGTTTTCCACTTGAAAACACCAAGCGGATCTTCTTTATTTTAAAAATGTAAACGCACACAAGGAAAATTCAAATGATTAATGAAAAGCCATTCAGAAGCATGCTTATAAACAAAATTCTATTCCCTAGGGACAACATCCATTAACTAACTAGCTTTTGCGTATGCTTTTCTACACACACATACACACATACACACATACACACGCACACACACACACAATCACTTCAGGTCAGATGTCCACTTTACACAGCTCAGTGTAAGTTGAAGGAGTCTCGGTTGGGAAATTTCCTAGATCAGGTTGGCTCATGGACCTGTCAGTAAGAGCCCGTGTTGATTAATGACTGATGTGAGTGGGCTCCTCCCATTGTGGGTGGCACAGTCTATAGGCCACGCCCTGCGCCTTATATGTGTGTGCTGCACTTTCTGGCTGCTATAGAGTAAAAAATGAATGAAATGATTGAGAGGAGTTAATGAAGTCAGACCAGGCACTCCTCTGCTGTGTATTTTTTTTCTGTGCTGAATTTTATGCCTTGTTCTCCTAGGATGCGAGGAAGGGCTCTATAAATTAGCTGCACAGTCTTCTCGTTATATTTACTCTCTTCAAAGAAAATTCCAAAACAAAAATCTTTTAATGTTTTTATAAAGATGAAAAATTGTGCATGTTTATGAGATCATGGAATATTTCCATATGTGTGTACGTGTGATGTAAAGTCTAAATCCGATTATACTAAATATTTTTATTTCCACAAGCATTGCTTTTGTGGTTAAAACACAGACTGTCTGTTTTGTTTTGGAGGTAAAAATATGTTTGTGCTTTCATGTATGGTATGTGTGTATGTGTTCATGTATATATTCACATGTGTATGAAGGTATGTGCATGGACTGTATACACACACACACACACACACACACACACACACACACACACACATGTACATACATATGGAGATCAGAGGTTAGTGTCTAGTGGCTTCCAAGTCATTTTCTACATTATTTTTTGAGACAGGTATGTGAAGGCAAGTGGTGTGTGCTCACAGGTAGAGGATTTGCCCACTGATCCTTACTCTCTGTAGGTGCCTGCCATCAGAACTGGTTTTCCCTCCCCGACCTTTGCAGAGAGCCAGGCAGCAGAAGAGGCTAGCTATCTGTTGCCTTTCTACTGTACGATGACTAATGAGGGAAGACACTTAAAAAACAAACAAACAAACAAACAAACAAACAAACCCCTTCTGTCTGATCTCTGCAAATTCGTTGGACATAGCATCAGATTTTTTGACAGCAACAACACATTTTTTCTAATGTTCTATTTTATTATGTTTTAAGATTATAGCTGTATAGAAATACTTTGTTATCTTCTACCATAGTTTAAAATGTCACTTCCCTGCAATTCGGAAAACATCTTACTTAGCAGTACCTGTTAATCCCGCATTGATCTCTCTATTCCTTTTTTACCATGGCAGAAGAATGAGGTTTATTTCTTTATGTGGTTTCCAGGTGTTTGAATTCTTTTCTGAGAAGCAGATTCTAAACAGTGTCACTGGTGGATTTCATGTATGCATGACTCTTTTAGTCTTGTACATTGTTGTCCCTGTCTTTTACAAAAGAACCCAACAGCTTTCTCTTTTCAGTGTTTCTGCTGTGAAAGCAAGCTGGTCATATGGGTGCATACATGACGTTTGGGGCATTGCAGCGAAGAGGTCTTAGAAATGAGTTAGCAGCGGTGCTTAGTGACAGAGAGGGATAAATAGTCTTTTAAATGAAATTCATATTTCAAAGGCACATGTGCCCCTGCCCTCTAGGTACCTGCTTGCTCCCATTATTCCCCTTTGCCATTTGAGAGGTTTGCTTTATAGAAGAAAGCAGAGAGCCATTCTTATTATTCTAGGCAGCCAGATTCCTTCAAGCAAGTACTCCTGGGAGACACAAAGACATTGTTTCTAGTGTTCGTGGGTAAGGCTATCCATAGTAACTGTATGTGAAGGAAGATTGTATGTGATAAATTCCACACACTACCATTTCATAGCATAGTTTTCTGAGAGTTTATTGTTCCATTATAAAGCGCTTTCTCTCTCTCTCTCTCTCTCTCTCTCTCTCTCTCTCTCTCTCTCTCTCCATTAGGGACTCCTCCAAACAAAGTATTTACCTGATAGTTATTTTTCAAACTGAAATGCATTTAGACATTTCTACATGGTATTATCTCCATAACATTAATTGTGTAGATGTGGGAATATTGGCTTTGGATATTTATTTGATGGTGGGTCTCTCTTCTTTGCTAAGGGACCATTTCTTTTGGGGGGAGATATTCAGGGATGCTGGGTTATTCTCATATGTACAGTCTGGGGCTAGAAGAGGGTAAATGTGCTTGCTAATTCTTTTCCACACTAACCTTCTTTTTCTGAGATTCTGTGTTCTTGGATGCCAGGGTTCATCCTCCTTAAGGTAGTGTTTTTTTCTATCTTTTTACTCATTAGACTGTATTTTATACTTTCAGAAATATTGGGTCCATGAGATGGCTCATTCTGGTAGAGGCGCTTGCCACCAAGCCATGTGACCTGGGTTTGTTGGACCTCTAGGATCCATATTCTGAAAAGAGAGCTGGCATCTGCAATTGCATTTGCACATGTCACCTGTGGCATGTAGTGCCCCATATGCTATGTCACAAAACAATAAGCAAAAATGGAACTTAAAACTCTATGAAAAAAGTTATAGGATTTGGAGGGTGGGGAATTAGTGAAGATTCTCA
This sequence comes from Mus musculus, assembly GCF_000001635.26. Taxonomy (NCBI): domain Eukaryota; kingdom Metazoa; phylum Chordata; class Mammalia; order Rodentia; family Muridae; genus Mus; species Mus musculus. Next base: position 110,167,215 of record NC_000076.6, on the reverse strand, counting down.
AAGTTTTAATAAGTGTGTTAAAATGTAAGCATAAATATATTTATGCCTAGTCTGCTGGTTGCACAGTTGATACTTTTAGGCTGGGCAAATGTCATTAAGCAGCATATGACCTATTTTTCCTTCAGTTATAATAGTAAGGGAATAAATTTTATTCACATTTAAGCAGTTATCATTATAATGCATCATTTCAACTCATTTATCACACACTTTTGAACTTTGGGATGGAGACACTATTAGCCAGGGGCTTTCCTATGCAACGAGTATGTAAAACAAATGAGGCAAGACTCTGCACACTGCAGCAAAACTGTCCAATCTGCAGGCATGAGATCATGGGTAGTGTCCTGAGTACCTCCATCCCCTCTTGTAGAGTAAAACAGTGGAGATAACACTGTCTGCTTTCACACACACACACACACACACACACACACACACACACACACACACACACACACACATACATGCAGGGTTAGGGATAAGCACAGGCAAAGCATTCACCACAGCGCTATGGGACATGAACTGTCTTCCAGGTGAGCATCGTCATCAGCAGCATTATCATCAGTGATGTACTTAGCAGCCTCAAATCATGAACCTTTCTGGGAAGAATGAGCCCTAAGATGAACCCTAGAGCTAAGGCAGCCAAGTGACAGTGTAGTAACAAAAGAGCAGAGGGGCATTCAGTGTAAATACCACCTATATAGCTGTCTCCTGAGAGGCTCTGTCAGAGCCTGACAAATCCAGAAGTGGGATGCTGGCAGCCAACCACTGGACTGAGCACAGGGTCCTCAATGGAGGAGTTAGGGAAAGGACTGAAGGAGCCGAAGGGGTTTGCAGACCCACGGGAAGAACAGGAATAGTCTTTGGAAATATAATACAAGATGCAAAAACAATCAGACATTGTTTCCTTGAACTACTTAAATATGCAGTTGGTTGGAGCCAATATATATTTCTTAGGATTTATAATTTATGAAAGTTCATTCTATTAGAAAAAAAATCTATGAAGTACTCACTATATATCATCTTAATGAGGTTTTAATGGACAATTTAGTTATCCTTGAGAACTCAATGGTAATTATGTCTAATTCTGGAATGTTCTGGTCACAGAAGTAGAAAAGCTGATTTTTTTTTTAAATTCTTTCATGTCCTTACAAACTATGTTAAAGTACAATTTGTATCTAATGGTGTCTACCTGCCGTCTGTTTTCATATTAGATATTTTGTTTATATTGGAATAGGAACATAATCAATGATGAGCAGGACCTGATGAATTCCAGCTGTCCCGTTGATTTGAAACACTGTCTTCAAAATCAAATCTTACGCCGTTCTAAAATGTACGTGGTATGGTATTATCACTTGCGTAGTCGAGTCTTCTGTGACCCACAGACTAGCCAATGTTGAAGCAAGTGTACAGGGGATTAAATTGGATGCAGCAGTGTAGAGTTACTTGCCTAAGTTAACTCGTTAAGCAAAGTCTGTCTTTCACAAGATCTCACTGTTTGTATACAGAGTTAAGTACCGAAGCAGGAACCAAGTGGCTAGACACCTTTTCAAAGACAAGTCGCTGCCTAGGTAGATCTAGGCTGTGAAATAAACCTCATCTTCTTATCAGCATTTTATAATCTTAAACTACTGCTCAGTGTGTGTAGCTTTTGCTTGCTTTCACTTCTTATGCCTAACAGAGAAGACATTGCTATGAGACACGACATAAGCATTTACTGGCTTTGTGGGCTTCTTGTAGCATCCTCTGTGACTTGGCTTGATGCTCCTCATTTTCTGTCTGCGTTCTACACTTCTTAGAAGCACTTAGTTAAATGGACACTGATTTCCTAGGGTAGATTGGACAAGTCTTTAATTTGATGAATTATTGAATTTTAAAAACTTTGGATTTTGGTCATTTTAGCGTATAGCCTACTGATAAACCCTGAGGTCCCTGGCATTCAGATTTGAACAGGCTGGAGCAAAGCTGACTGCTGTTTTTATGAGATTGTCTAATCAACTCTTTGGAAAGGCCCACGTATTAAAGAACTGAGGCCTCCTGTCTCAGTTTGAACATGAAAATATTTTCAACAGGCTAATCCTCCATTGGTATAGGCTATTAAAGAAGAACAGGTTCCATCTTGACTACATTCTCTTGTAGATCTTGAGAGGCTACAAATTTATCACCCACAGACACTATGAAATAACATTTATCTTCTAAGACACTGACTTGGAAGAATATGTTCCTTGAGCCACAGTTAACTAGCAAGGACTGTCTCTGGAATGATTTTAAGTTTCCTGTTGACAAGCACTATAAATGTACACGATATGTATTAAATGCTTTGCATCTAGTCATCTATCTGAAATGCAATATGTGTTTTTTATCTCCATTCAGTATTATAACTCAGTATTAGACATATATTAATGGATGCTACTGTCAGCCATATAAGTCTAAAATAAATTAGACATGAAGAACATTCATAAAATTAGTGTTATAATATACTATGGTATTCAATTCACTTATGGAAATGGGACATTATGTTTTAACACACACACACACACACACACACACACACACACACACACACACCCCTCATATTATTATATTGCAGCTTGAAGAGATGTCTACTTTCACAAATTTGGTAGAGTTCCCAAGTACTACCTTTGCCATCATTTTATATGATGCACCAATAGAGAAAGAACAACGGAGGCAGTGAGACTGAGCAGGGAGCCCATAGCCTTCGTCCTCCATAGAAATAAACCAAGGAAAGATGTCATCTTCTACATAAACTGTCAGTTGTCTGGATGAGTGTCCTGTAGTATATTTCTTTTTCATCTGTTGTCTGGATGAGCTCTTTATTATATTATGTAACTGAGACTAGAGCTATGGGCTGTAAGAGGTGTAACAATTGCCTTGGGACTTTTGCTTACAAATTTAAAATGTTGTTGGCACTGTCACTGGAAGAATATGTTCTTATAAACCCAGTCGCTATAACCAAATGATTGACACGCTGCTATTGCTGACCTTCATAACACGATTTTATTTTGCTTTCTCGTACTATGAAAATGGTTTCTCACGTGGGCGTGAGACATGATCTTTGTGCTTCCTCAGATTGCACAGCTCTGTCCTCATCACAACTCACATGTGTTTACACTATCATAAGTCAAAAATACTTCATAAATCACCCAAAAAGAATTCATATCCACTGATAACATATTTTAGATTCCCACAAGCTTCTGCTAATCAAGGCTATAGTCTGCCTCAGACAAGTCCAAAAATCAGACTTCCAGTTCTGCCATCCCTGTGCACTATCCAGACCACGTGCATTTTGTCTTTCCCTAACACTGAAAATTCCTCTTTTGGTAACACAACAAAAATATATGTACTGGAAATGTTTCTGTGAATTTCAGCATGGGTCCCTCTCTGTGAGCTTTAACTGGAGATCTATATAGCCTTCAAAGCAGGTACTCTATGGAGGCTGTTCAGTGTGTGTGTGTGTGTGCGTGCACTCAGTTGGGGACACACATGATGTATGGCATTAATTGCTCCTAGACTGCGGAAGAAACTGTATTTGCTATCACAGGGGACTTGAAGAAAGAGAGTGATTAGAACTGTCTGGGTGTGAATTGCTTTTTTTAAAGCACATTTTTTTTTCATGTCGATCTTTCTCCTTTTTAAAAGGAACATGGGGAGGCATGCCATTCTCTAAATGAATTAGAATGGACAGATTCAATTTTTTTTACAATTTGAAAAATGGAAGGTTAAATTGAGAAAATCTCTCTCTCTCTGTGTCTCTCTGTCTCTCTCTCTGTGTGTATGTGTATGTGTGTGTGTGTGTGTGTGTGTGTGTGTGCGTGTGCGCACACACACACAAACATCATAGTTTGGATGTTTTCAAATATTCAAGGAGACGAGCAAAAAAATGTTTTATTCTGAATTTCATTGTTTAAAATGCATGGGAGCTAATTTTCTTCACTGTAAGATTTTAAGTTATCCATTTTCATTTTAGCCCACCCCCCAAAAGGTCTACTTTTTGGAAGCTGTGCTTGTGCTAATCCCTCAGTTGTGGTTTAGCTTGTTCCTCAGATTGCCAAAGGTTGCCACTCATTAGAGAGCGATTACGTTTTGGGGAATTCATTCATCACCTTGAGCCTCAACTTTATTGTTTTCAAACGAGGCTTGGCTAAGATTATTGGCTACGGTAATTACTTATCACACATTACTGTAATATCATCATTATTTAACAAGTAGTTTTGAAAAGAGCTATTAATTTATATATTTACATGTATGAATATTATGCTTGTATGTATGCATGTATGTCATATATATGTTTATAGAAACCAGAAGAGGGCACTTTATCCCCTGAAACTACAGTTGAATGTGTTTGTGAGTTACCATGTGGGTTCTAGGATCTGAATCCAGGCACTCTGCCAGAATAGCAGTTGCTTCTAAATACTGAGCTATCTCTCTAGCCCAGTACAGAGGCTTTTATTAATCATGATGTAAACTAAAAATACCCCAGTGGACTCTAGACATAGAAAAACACAGTCCTGCCTGTGGTCTATCTTCAAATTAGCATTTCTGATTTTGATCAGCCATTTTTAAAACACTTATTTTCTTTTCAATCATCCATCTCTGCATGTGTTTGAACCTGGATATATTTGCACAAGGGGCAAGTGTCCTTGGGGGCTCAACACGTGTGTCAGATAATAGAAGCTGGAGTTACAGGCACTTGTGAGCCACCCAACTTGGGTGCTAAGAAATAAATTTAATTCCTCTGCTAGAGCAGAACATGGTCTTTGCTGCTAAGCTACCTTTCCAGTCTCTTTATTATTATTATTATTATTATTATTATTATTATTATTATTATAGCTTCTAAGAAGACAGGGAGCAAGATAACTGATTTTGAAAAAAACATGAAAGGAACCTCTTTTTCTTTCCTTTTCTTTTCTTTTCTTTTCTTTTCTTTTCTTTCCTTTCCTTTCCTTTCCTTTCCTTTCCTTTCCTTTTCTTTATTGCCATTTCTGCAATTCAAAAAATGGAGCAGACACCAAAGGAAGGGCCATTCAGTGACCGACCCAACTTGGGATCTATCCCGTGAGCAGGTGCCAAACCCAGACACTGATGCCATGTTGTGCTTGCAGACAGGAGCCTGGCATGGCTGACCTCTGAGAGGCTCTATCGGCAACTGACTGGGACAGATGTAGATAGTTACAGTCAACCACTGGTCTGAGGTCAGAGACCACTGTAGAAGAGTTAGGGGAAGGACTGAAGGAGCTGAAGGGGACTGCAGCCCCATAGGAAGACCATCAGTGTCAATTACCCCAGATCCCTGGGAGCTCCCAGAGACTGAGCCACCAACCAAAGAACATACACAGTCTGGCCCATGGCCAAAGACACATAGGTAGTAGAGGACTGCATATGCCTAATTCTGTAAAGACTTGAGGAACCAGGGAAGGGGGGCGCTAGGGGAGGTTAGTGGGGGATTAAGAGTGTGCATATGTGTGGGTGGGTGGAAGAACACTGTCTCAAGGGAAAAAGACAGGTGGGTGGGGTGAAGAGCTCTGGGAGGGGAGAACAAGAAGGGGGACAACATCTGTAATATAAAACAATAATTTAATAAAGAAGAATTGAATGAGGTATTGGATATTCCACAATTTATGCCCGAGTCACAGAGTATTGAGGATTCAAAGCTGAAAACCATAGGTGGCCTGTTGATAGTGTTTTGAAAGAGGCTTATGGTGAGCATTAGAAGAGTGAGACCCAGAGAAACTGACTATATGTAAAATGAGATAATGGGTCAGATTCTTACGGGTCAAATGAGGTAGAAGGATGGGTGGGGTCAGACGGTTTAAAAATGCATTCTGAAGCTGTCATCCTGTGATAAGTATCTGAAGTTAGACAATTACTGGTTCGTACAAGTCTATTACTTATCAGATTATATTTTATATTTTCTGTGTCAGCTACTACAAAAGCCTAGGAGATGGTTAGTGTTCTATCTCCTCCTGCCAGCGTTGACTATCGTTGCTATGGTTATAGACACAGACACACGTGTTAGCAATACCCTTCTACCCAGAACCCTGCCCCCAACCACTCATCATATGTGAGGAATGAACTGCCTTAGCCACTTGGTGGAAGCTGGCACTCCCTCTGTCGAGGTCCTTAGTGAGAGGCCAGATGCTAACACTATATTCAGGCAGCTCGAGCTGTTAACCAGAAAGATTTATTTCCCACCCTGTATGATATGAAGCAGCTCAGGCACAGGAAGTCAACCCTCCCAGAAATACACACACACAATTCATTTCACTGCCCAGAACTTTATCATTTTTATATCCTAGGGCTCAAGGAACATAAAGATTTGAGTGAATACCGGCGAGAAAGGAGGGGGGAGGTGTAGACTTATTCAAATTCAAGGTTTATGGTTCTCTCACAAGACACTCCAGCTCTCCTGTTTTTTGGCACAATGCTCATCCCAGCCATTATTACTATTTCATGATTTCACTTGAGTGAAGGAGGCAGGGGACGACAGTGATTCGAAGCCCTGGTGTTTCTCACACCCATCACGTTGATAAAGGTCCATTACATTCTGTGTGATGTTCATCCGTATGAATTTTTAATTGTGTAAGTACTAGGAAAATGTGGTCTGAAGCTAGTTGTAATTGTTCTTAAGCATTTTTAAAATTAAGGAGTATTAGTTCTTATGCTTCAGCTCCTGGTTTGTTCTTTTATGTTGTGTGGTTCACAGTAGTTGTGTCATATTTACTAATTGATTATGGTGTAGAGAATTGATAAAATATAAATTTGGATGAAATAGGATGAAATACCTATGCATCTATGTACACACACACACACACACACACACACATATGTAAAAATTACATTGTTCTGTAAACACTGCTGAAGCCAGACAGGGAGGTGTAAATTCTATTACCATATAGATTGGTAGATGAAACAAATGTTTGTACAAACCCAGAGACTATGGAATACATTACCCAGACATTTTCAATCAGTAACATTTGTAATACAGTTTTATGTTCGGCAGCATCTTATTAGAAATTGATGGGTACCAAGCCATGCTGAGAGAAGAGCAACTGAGCATACATGAGGGCAAGTGAGTGATTCATTATAGTGTCTGCCTTGGGTGTCTGGATGCAGGATGGCTTTCAAGGCTGGAAACGCATTTGTGTGCTCATGAATATGTGTTTTTCGAATGACAGTATGATGTTTTCCTGCTATTGAAAACAGATTTACTCTTCCCCTAAATTCTTTTAGGGTGAAAATATGAAAACAGATTTAAAAATAAGATCTCTGTCCCACTCCCCATTAGGCAGGGGAGAGTTGCTGGAGCATCCTGATGGCTGATGTACATCTGGGAGATTAATCTGACAACAATACATGCACTAGGCTAGAAAAAAACATGATGATGTCAGAGTAGTGAGAGACTGTTACAGAACAAGAGCAGCCCTCAAGGGCATTGGTCTGTCAGGAAGTCATAACTTGGGGTGTTGCAATGTTTGCAGTTGTTTTCAGTTTTTACAATGCCCAGAGGATGTTTCTAATATTGCATGGGCTGCAGTCAGTAAAGTTTCCTGTATTTTAAGAGATCTACACATCCAAAGAGTACCAGTGAAGCCCTTGTGCACATGATGTGCTAAGGCCTGTGGGAGTTTGAGGGAATGTCGTCAGAGAGGCAGCACTGTTGGTGTTAAGGAATGCAGGCAAAACTGCCTTGCTCCTTCTTCTAAGCATGGGAGACTAACATGCTACTTGCAAGATGCATCTCTATGTATATGCCATTCCTGTCTCAGAAAGCATTCTATCATAAGGATGTTCTTTGCTTCACTCATTAAAAAGAAACAGGAAGGTAATTCTTGATGGTATCATACAGAAAAGCATTCTGACCTTTAAATAGTTGACAATACCAGAAAAAAAAAAGCACAAGATAAGAATTTTGAATAAATCCCTTCAAGGGAAAGTAGGATCCTGGGAGATGAATTCACATATTCATTTTTCAGTAGTAAAATCAATATAGGAAAAAATTTGTGTTCAAATTCATCCATACTTTCAGCCCAAGTTCTTTGCACATCTTTAATGAATTGGGTACTGCTCTGAGAATGAGGCATCCAGTAATGTCTTAAAGGAAATTACCTCATAAGAAGAAGACTGAAAATAAACCAGGTAGTGTAGGGACACTAAAAATCAGGGTGTGGGGTTGGGAATTAAAGAGTATTAATTTAGATGGGACAATTTGGATAGAAAACAAAGAGCTGAATCAACGGTGCACCAGCAGAGTGACCAGCAAGAGAAGCTCTATGTGTGTTTTCCATATGAAGAATAGTAGGGGACCAGAGATCAAAAGGGAGGCCTGAAGGCAATGAGGTTGTGTGGACCTGAGTATCAGAGGTTTTCCACAGCTATCTCTGGCCCAGCCTGGTGCGAGAGTCCCAGCTAAGGGAAGCAATTGTGGGCAGGGAGGGAGGCTGCTGCAGTTGGCTCCACCTTGGTCTCTGTCAGGTCTTCCAGGTTTCTCTGTTACTCCATACTGTCCTGCCCTGAGTTGGGTCAGGCTGGGCCAATGAGAGGCCAACTAGCCAGTGAGGAGTGCAGCAGGGTTTCAGGCAGCTTATCAGAGCTGACCTTTTTCCAAGTGTTACAGCTCTTTGGACAGAAGGCTCAGGCTGCCAAGTAGTTCTCCAACACCCTTAACCCTTCCTGATAGGATTCTTATACACAGCTTGGCCTGAGTAAGTGTCTGACAACAGGTACTTCTCATTGTTTTGGTCTGAGAGCTTTGGGGAAACCTTATTTGCATGTGGGAGGGCTTGGTGCAGCTCCTTTGTGACTGATGGCAACATACCTCTGTGGTGGACTGTGGGAGGCTGTGGCTAACAGGAGCCAGGACCCAGGAGGCCTGGCCGAACACCTGCTATCCCAACAGGAAGAAATCACCACCCACTGGGTCACTGGGGTTCCAGACCTTTGCTCAACCGGGACCTAGCTGTCTTGCAGCCCACTGTGCCACAAGAGTGAATAGGAGGTAGTCGAAATACCAAGTGTGGGGGGAACTCTGGAAATTAGAGAACCATTTTACTGGGAGTTACTTCAGGAGCTACTAGAAGATCCTGAGTATAAAAATGTGGTCTGATGAAAGTGTCAGGCACGGAGCTCTGTGCTTTATGTGTAGGAAAAGAACAAAACCAAAAACCAAAATCCAACCAAACAAAAATCTTCCTGCGATTCGGAAGGAGGGGAAGCTGGAATCTAGCACTGTAGTCTATGAGTGAGGACTCGAGTTGACTAAGCTGTGCTAGTGCAGTCAGGGTGGTGATGAAGGTAGAGCTTAAATGTAGGGAGATGGATGGAAAGTGGGTTGAGCAAGAAGTCAATGATCTCTTCAGGTTTATTCATTGCTAACACTTTATGTGGTACCTTATGTAATATCAGCATTACACACCTCAAGACCTTTTCAGCTATTTTAAGATGATACTAGGCAGTCTTCCCTAATTCATATTTTAGTCTTGTGCTTTATATTGTAAATCATTCTAGAATTTGATTTTTTTCTACATTTTTTGTACTAACAATAGTGAACACACATGATGGAATTTCAAACAGTGTATAATCGATATTTAGTTGAGGTATGAAGTATAAATAATAGCTAAGATTGTGATTCTTAGAAGCATACTGCCAGGGTTTAATTACTGGCAGCACCACTAATGATCTTCCATTAAAAGAAACCTAGTTATTCTCCTATCTATAAGTAAAAAAATGATAAGATTGAATGCTTTAGAGGGACATTGAGGAGAATTTAATGGCTTTACATGCAAAACATGCTCTGAACAATGTTTGTATATAATGAATTTTTATTGTGTTAATAATTTTATTATCTATTAATACCATTGCTAATAAGAATAGATGTATAGAGACGAATAAAAATAGGAAGTTACAGAAGCTAGAAGCTTGAGTAATACACAAACTAAACAAACAAAAGACGTGTAATTGAATATGAAATGTGTACAAAATTAATGATACATGCTAACAGACTATTCTTGCATTGCAACATGCTTTGTATTTGTTATCTATGAGAAGAAACATAATTATAAATGCACTAGATCAATTTTTAAATTATTACTTGTATCATCCATCTATTTTTATTTGTTTGGTGTCTTTATTTTCCTTTGCAATCTTTTCATAATTTAATATCTAAATTGATTTGGCATATCTTCTAGAATATGTTTCTCAGTGGCATCTTTAAATATTAAAGATACTAAATTGAATATGTGCAGTATATAAATGTAATTGTTCACTAGTTTGAGAACAATGTTTTCATATTTTTAAAAAAGTCTTAAACTTATCTAAAAGTTATCAGATGCTATTATCTATAATTTTTAAAAGTCTTTTTTTCTCACAAAAGAATAAAGTTATAAAAATTGAGCCCATAAATAGTGTCTTTCTTTGAAGTATAGTAACAAGATTCCAACTGGCTTGGACATAAGTGTTCAATAAACATTTGTAGCTTGATTAATGTCTATTTATAAATTTTGTGTGCTAAATGAAGTGAGATAGAAATTCTGAGCATGCTGTACAAATCAAACCAAGCATAAAACAATGTGGCTTTTGAAGTCTTCTTATGATAAGTGGCCTTTAGTTTGACATTTTGAAGCTGACTTGACAGCATTAGGGTACTCACAGATGTTGATCCTGTGCCTATTTTGTAATGTTCATTGTTATTTGAGTTCAAAATTGTGCTTATAAACGTATGTGTGAAACAGCTCCTCTTTCTCTGGTTATTCTTTTTGTTTTGGACTGTTTCAGTGAAGCATACCCTTTGTTAACTTTGATTTTTTCCTTGAGTAAATTCTACAACATCAAGAATGTATATTACCAACCTACAGTATCAAGATTAGTGTTTAAGTGGCAACATACAGTATTATTACCATAGCATACTCTATATCCTTAAACAGTCATATTAACTTTGATAGTTCAGTTGAAATCTCTCCTCTCTGTTTATAATGACATCCTGTTCATTGCATCTCCTTTGGAAAAAAAATATAGAATACAGTTCCTAAAATGTTAGAAACAGCAGGTTTGAGGAGAAACAGGAATGAGAGCTCATCCCACTGTGTTACACACATGGCTATGTCTCTGGTTTCCATCTTCAGAATTGCCATAATGGCATAATTAAGGCATTTGCAAGGGAGTTGACACTGGGACCAATTCATAGCCACTGGGGTTACAGACATAGCTTGAGAAGAAGGCTCTATAGATGTAGCATGTAGTTGTGTAGAAGCAAGGTGAGACAATAATGATCAGGCTGTGTAGACGATAGACTGTAGGAAGCCACGGACAAGAATGTAAGTTGGAGTGGAAGCTAGATTCTCTGTTCAAAACTGTAGGCAGGAGTGTGAACAGCATGCCCCTCATTTCTGGATTCTTCTGCTTCATGGTGAGGAAGCTCCTGATCCAGCCATCTCTCTTGTGGCGTTCAAGAGTACACACCATGCCTAGAGATTAACACATGATTACTGCTGGCAGCTCTGGGCACTGTAGCTAGCCAGAAGTTGTAACTTCCTCCAAAGATATCAGCTCAAAACTGTTTGTTTCAGTTTCCTGGGCTAAATTTAATCTGGTACCTTCTGTGCTCCTAATAGCAAGCATTTTCATAATTCTTTATGGAACCCAATAGAGCTGGCTTTGGAATCAAATCAATCATTCGCCTTCAGACCAGACCTTCAGTTTTCCACATTATCCTGCTTACAGAAATATCCGATTAGCTGGGGGTTGTGTTTGTTTGTTTGTTTCTGTTTTTATGTTTTGACTGATTATGTGAAATAGTTTAAACAACTATGGGAGAAATGAGATAATTTCTTCCTTCTGATGTTTTTTGATGATCTCAATTACTTGTATTTAAGAACTTAGGATCGAATGAATTATCTATTCTTATTTGGATGAGAGAAGAATACAACTGTTACTGCATTATGTCAGTAAAAATTTCAGATGCACATCTGAGAGTTTCATTCTCTATTTTTAGGGCCTTTTCACTTTCTGAACATTGGGTGAACAACTCACTGCTTATTTAGCAGATTGTACATTAAAAAATGTAAAGTACAGAGGCAGGAATATCATACGTTTGGTGATAATTACAAGTGTTCATTTCCTCACTAAGTACTAGGCATTCCACATGGTTTCTATAGCAACCTATGGTCTGTTAAATTAAGTGCCTAATGTGAATATATGAATAAGTTTTGGTACTTAAGGAAAAAATTATCCTCAAACACTGGGATGGTATGTGAGTTTATAGTTGCAGTTAAGCATATTAGTTTTATGTTAATTCCTAGGTTATCTTTAGAAAAATGATTTTTTAAGTTTTTCAGATTCTAAAAAAAAATTGCTACTGCATGAAGAATGAATATATTTTAATGAATTTCTAAATGGCCTACTGAACCAGATTCTCCCAGTCCCTCAGCTACTCTTTGGTTGCAAATTATGCAAATGTACAAGCTGCCTTAACTCTTCCAGGACACTAGGGTACCATTTGGCAAGCTACTCCCGGGAACAAGTCTATCCTGGGGCAGGGGATAGAAAAGAAGAAAGGCCATTTTACAGAGATTAAGGCAGGGCTGCTTAATTTATCAAACATCCCTGGAAAGCAGAGGTGACATTATGGTAATTTTTCTGAAAATAAAAGCATAGATACCATCAGCAGGCTATAGGAACCTGTGCAGAACTGCAGGCATGATCAGTGACAGCAATGTGTGTGGACTCTGAGATACAAGCTGAAATTCCACATAAAACCTGAAACTGGAAGCCCCAGCTGCCCCTAGGAGAAATGAGGCAACACTGGACACATTCCTACTCCCAGCCACACTGTCCCAGGAACAGTGTCAGAGGCAGCAGTTACAAGAATTTAGCTAGATTTATCTTTACTTTTTATGCCAGGGCATCTTAGGTTGTCAGCCTTTGAGTATTAGTGAACTTAAAAAAAAAAAAATTCATGCCAAGCCTCTTGGCATAGGCCTGTCATCTCAGCTCCTCTGAAGTCTGATCACATATGCAGGATCTGTATTGATGACAGGGTGAATTCAAGGACAGAAATTCAAATTAATTATGTTCTCTGTCAGAATACAAAGTAAAAGAGGCCGGGGATAGAGCGCAGTTTCCAATGCTTGCTTCGGATGCAGGAGACCTCGGGATTCAATACACGATGCTAAAAACACTGTTTATTATATGGTTCAGCTTAATATTTGAAAATACTGTGATGCATGGACATTCATGATGGTGTAGCAGAGTTTAGTCATTTCACTCAAGCCACTAAAATGCAGTGTTTAGCTAAATGACCAAGGCAGCCTTCTGGGTTATTTCAGATACCCAGAAGGCATTAGAACTTTTTCTATCCCTATCACTGACTGAGTCACAAATTGGATGTATCAGAGAGAAGGCCTGCCTTGTCATGTCACCTGACTCAGATACCCAGGGTAGGATGGAGGTGATGGTGAATAAAGAATATTGTTCCGTGTCCCTATCCCTCCTAGAGATACCACTTAGAAGTTTAAGCATATGGCTCCTTCACTTTTCATCATAGATGCATATGTTTTTCCCAATAAAATATAGGAAGAAATGAAGCCAGGCAGTAACACCTTTCCTATGGAAGGATTAACAAGTGTCTATTCTTCAATATACTTCTGTTTAGGACTGGACAAATGCTCATTATCTTTAATGTTATATCAAAGTATACATCCAGAAGTCTGTTCCTCATACTACACTGTTTTTTTTAAACAATGAAGAATCTTCTAAAAGAAATAAAGTACATTTTAAAAATGTCTTCCTAGATTTATTACTTTACTTTATTACTTTATGTGTATGTGTTTGGATTACACATATGTATGTATGTATGTAACTCATACTTAGGAATCAGAAGAGGGTATTAGATCCTTCTTAAACTGGAGTTGCTGATTATTGTGAGCCATATTTGAGTACTAAGAACTTAATCTATATTCTCTGAAGAGTATCAAGTACTTTTAACCAGCCCAGCCAGAAGTTCGTTTGTTTGTTTTTCAAATCTATGCAGTTCCTTAATGTGAGAAAGAAAATACAGAAGAGTTCAAACATTTTCCTAATATTAAATAATTTGCTTAAATATTTAAAAACTAAACCAATTTTTAAAAGTTGTATTTATTTTTTTCCCATTTTTATTAGGTATTTAGCTAATTTACATTTCCAATGCTATACCAAAAGTCACCCATACCTCCCCTCCCCTACCCACCCACTCTCCCTTTTTGGCCCTGGCGTTCCCCTATACTGGGGCATATAAAGTTTGCAAGTCCAATGGGCCTCTCTTTGCAGTGATGACCGACTAGGCCATCTTTTGATACATATGCAGCTAGAGACAAGAGCTCCAGGGTACTAGTTAGTTCATAATGTTGTTCCACCTATAGGGTTGCAGATCCCTTTAGCTCCTTGGGTGCTTTCTCTAGTTCCTCCATTGGGGGCCCTGTGGTCCATTCAATAGCTGACTGTGAGCATCCACTTTTGTGTTTGCTAGGCCCTGGCATAGTCTCACAAGAGAGAGCTACATCTGGGTCCTTTCAGCAAAATCTTGCTAGTGTATGCAATCTTAAAGTTAATAATCATCCATAATTTGTATCAGTGAATTATCTTTCTAAAACGCTAGGCAGTTTTGTGCATATGAATTTCTGCACTGGATGCTTTCTATACAAGTGAAGTGATGCACAAGTGCTCACTCTGGGTCTAGATGATTTCGCCTTGCATAATCCTATCCAGAAACATCCATGCAGGTTAGCTGTTTTCCCAACAGTGAGGTAAGGGCTGGGGAGAGAGCTTAGTCAGTGAAAAGTGCTCGCCTGTGAAAACCCAAAGAACTGACATCAATCTCTAAGATCTGCAAAAAAGCTAGGTCCAGAGGCATGCATCTGTAGTGTACCTTCCTATACAGAGATGGGATGTGGAGTCTGGGGAATTCCCTATAAGGCATTCTGGAGTACACATTAGCAGCAGAAGCAAGAGAGACCCAACTTTTGACAGTTGACCTCTGACCTCTAACAAAGATACAAGCATGCACCTATACTAATAAACACACACACACACACACACACACACACACACACACACACACACACATTCACACACAGAGTTTTACAAGTGTTATGATATATGTGCCAATTTATTCTACTATATTTTTTATTTCTCTCTATATTATAACATTATCTAAACCTCAACTATAGATACAATTTATTTTTTAAAAGAAATGTATCAACCGTAAAGTAAGATTTTATTAATGGAGTGGTTAATAAGTCCTTACTCTTTAAATGCTTTTGCATAAGGATATTGAAATATACACATCATACTATACTTGAGAAGTGTACTGCTAGAATGGAAATTATATCAGAATCATGTGCAGGTTGAGTACCTGAAATTATGTGGTCCTTGCTTTTATATGCAAGAAGGATATTGGTAATTTTATGAATCAGCCTACACAGTAATTTCTCTGCTTTAAATGTTGTCATGTCTTAAACTATGCGAATCAGTCTTGATAACAAATCAAAAGAAATTAATAATAATCTGTACTCCAGGCAGATCTGGAAGTCAGTTCTTAGCCCAGTATCACTTCAACTTTATACTCACTCTCCCAGTTAACCCTGCCAAATGCTGGAATTACAGACATTTCTAACTATGCAAAACAATATATACTGGGGACCACAGCAAATAAAAGTAGGCAGATACGACAACATTTTCAAAAAGAGGTCATATTTTAAATGTAATATTTTTATCTTTAATTGATGATAATTAGCATATTCTCAAACACACAAAATATATGTGGGAATCTATAAAACAAGGAAATCGTGGTGGTGTGGCATTTTAGAGTTGGACTCTCCTTTTCTTTTTCATTATCTTACGAACATTCTCGCTGAATAGTAATTTCATTTTGTCGTAGATGTTTTTATTCCTAGTTACCACTTAGAAGATCCACTGTTGCAATGACAATTGAACTTTTTAAGACAATGGATAAAAAGAAAGGCAATAATAAAAACACATGGAAAGTTCTAAATGATGTTTCTATATATAATTCTAGAAAATATTTGAGAAAATATTTTGCCTTCTACGTGAAGGAAATACTTGTATAAAATCATAAATGTAATTGAAATTGGGAAACCTTCACATAAAATTTTCTCCTAAATGTTTATGTCAATTTTTTGTTAACATGTGCTCACCACACAAAATAATGGGTTTTACTGTACATGAGTGTTTAAAGATATATTCCATGTTTTGTAACAATAGCAGTATTTTATTAGATTCTAAATATATAATTCAGAAGACTTGCCTTCATAAACAATGTTAAGAATATCCTTTGGGAATTCTTGATCCTTTGAGACTTGTTATTTCTTTGGTTTATGATAAAGATTTTTAACGTGAACTAAAGGATGTTTTCTCATAGTCATTTATCAAGGGCTCTTGTAATCCAGAATTATATATATAAATCGTGGAACCATTCCACCTTCTCAGGAAAAGCACTGTGAGGTAGGGACACTTATTTCCATTTAGAAGAAGCTCAGAAAAATTAAACTTGTTAAAGTTACGACATTAATGGGTAAATGAATTGAATTCCAAAGTCAATAGTTTAGTCTTTTGATTGGAATTTATTACCACAGAAAAATATGGATGTAAATATTCATAAGTATACTGGGATGAGTGAATTGCTTCAACTATGTAAATGGCTAAATTTCAGAGATTATGGGCAATATAGCAACTAATGATTGTGGGGAATTGTAGGCTGGTCTCCAGTTGAACTGAGGTCTGAACCCCGATGGTCATAATTCACCTACGTGACCTACATAGGCGTCTGCTCATGCTCCTGGAACTCTTGCCCTTGCTTAAGTTACCGCCCAGCACAGCCCCCTCAAGAGAAGCATGGTTAGTAGTCATGTAGACAATGGCCCAAGCTTCTGACCTTCAGGCTAAACTCCTCCCCAGTTACCTAGCAACAGTAAAGACCATTAAAAGGGCTGTTCAGCCCCCACCTCCCTCTCTTACTCATATGCTCTTACTTTTATTTTTTGTTTGTTTCAAATGTTGGTTTCCCCTGTAAGATAGATTTTTTTTAATTAGATATTTTCTTTATTTACATTTCAAATGTTATCCTGAAAGTTCCCTACACCCTCCCCCGACCCTGCTCCCCTACCCACCCTCCCACTTCTTGGCCCTGGCATTCCCCTGTCCTGGGGCATATAAAGTTTGCAAGACCAAGGGGCCTCTCTTCCCAATGATGGACGACTAGGCCATCTTCTGCTACATATGCAGCTAGAGACACGAGCTCTGGGGGTACTGGTTAGTTCATATTGTTGTTCCTCCTATAGGGTTGCAGACCCCTTCAGCTCCTTGGGTACTTTCTCTAGCTCCTCCATTGGGGGCCCTGTGTTCCATCCTATAGATGACTGTGAGCATCCACTTCTGTATTTGCCAGGCACTGGCATAGCCTCACACGAGACAGCTATATCAGGGTCCTTTCAGCAAAATCTTGCTGGCATGCAATAGTGCCTGCATTTGGTGGCTGATTATGGGATGGATTCCCAGGTGGGGTAGACTCTGGATGGTCCATCCTTTCCTCTTAGCTCCAAACTTTGTAACTCCTTCCATAGCTCTTACTTCTTACCCCTCACTCTCTCCCCTCTCTCCTCTCTGTGTTCTCTCTCTCACTCCTTTGTTCTCTTACCTCTCACTTCTCTCTCATCTCTCTTCTCTTCCCTTTCTCTTTGTCATCTCCTCTCTCTTTCTCTCTAGCCTCCCCCCTTCCTTCTCTTCCCCCACCCCTGCATTTCGTTAATAAAGCTCTTAAACCATAGAAAGTCTCTGCTCCATCAAGATCCACTGCACACCGGACATGGGCTATTCCCCCACCCTTTCTTCCCCAGGGCTTTCCTCAGGGCCCCCCTTTTGTTCCCAACAAATGATAGAATTTGATATATCCAGTGATTTTTTAAGAGGTAACATTGACTTCTGAAACTGCATTTAAAGTTGAAACTGTTTTTTACTGTGTTGAGAGGAAACACTCCAAAGATATGGAAATTGCAGAATTTTATTAAAACACATAGACAAAGGAAAAAGAAAAGACACAACAAGGAAATTCTTGCCACTTATTTTAGATATTTAAAATTTATTGTGAACAATTTCCTGTATTAATCAGAATACAATACTTCTCAAGCTTTGTACAATTTATAGGAGAAAGTTGGCATTGAAAATGTCCTTGTATTTTATAGCTAATTGGATTTCAGTCTATTGTGCTTCCAGAAACCATGCTAAATATTGACTCACACAAATAATCTCTACTTACCTAAATTTAGTACTCTTGTTTTAAATGTTTTGCATATATTTGACAACTTTCTGTGTTCTATTAGGAGAATATTGGGTGCCTGCGCTAATTCCAAAGAACATGGTTATTTTTCAGTTGTGTTGGAAAGAGTCATGATTTTTAAATCTATTTCATTATTTGATTCCTGTCATAGAAAACTTTTAATTTAATTGACATTTTAATTAATAAGTAAGGAGTTCTCAGAGATACTACTTGACACAAAACAACTGTTTTGATACTGTGCCGCTGCTTGTCATTTTATTTGTGTATTAGAGCATGACACACAAGTTTTCTTGTCTATATGGAACACCTAAGGAATTAGCCATTAATTGAAAAAATACCGGCATCTCTTAGGACAAAAAGTAGTATTTCAGCCTAATTAAATGTATTAATTAAAAATAGAATCTTTAGATGGCTTTCATGTATTACCAAACTCACAATACAGTCCTATTCCAGGAATTGTTGGTTACTTCTCCTTATTTTTTGTTTGAATATAAAAGAATAAACCATCGAAATTTATCTTCTGGAATCTTCTAGGATCAATAAAGATATTTTTTTTCCACTATTGACATTAAAGACTGAATGTTCAAGCAATGTGTTTATTATTCTTGATATGTTTTCTTTGTTACACACTCAAGAGTGGACACATTTTCCATGTAGAATCGTAACAGTACACTTAGCCAGCATGACCTAGAGATCTTTCTTCTTTACCAGCAACTCTCTCAGGTGCTAAGCCTTCTTCATGCTCTGAACTGATGGATTCTAGAGTGGAGCCATTTAATGGGACTCAATCTAAATTTTTGAAATTAGAAGTATTTCAGATTCCTGGGTTCTTGGATTTGGAGATATTGGTATGGAATTTCAAACATCGATTGTCCCCTAGGGTGAAAATCAGCCATTTTCCAAAATCAGAAATGACCTAGAATCTGTAAACTTATGCGGGCGAATGATGCTCAATATTTTTAGCTTCCCTTCAGAAAATAGAAATACTAAATTCTTGAGTTTTCCAATAGATACTGTCTGTGTGTCTCAAATGAGCCTTGTGTTCTATAAATATCAACAATGAATATATGCTAACCAAACATAGTAGAAAGGTTCAAATTGTAATGTTTTATGGTTCAGACTTTGATATGTGAGAAGATAAGCTTGGGTTGTCTCGAGTTTTCACCATTTCTGTATGCTAATTGTTTTGACATCATATTTGAAAGCAACGTGAAATCAGTTAAGAGTCATAATACTACATTATAGCCATAGAGCATTATTTCTAATGATATCATGTGAATTTCATTTATTCTTCATTTACAATCATTATCTGAGTAGACTCTTATTTTGAACATTCTGTCTTACAAGTTTAGAAGACCGTCCTTAAACATCTAAATGTTCATGCCACCCTCATTTTCAAATAACATGGGCCACACAGACACGGTTCTACACTCAGAAACAAGGCTAATAAGAAGTTGCCTCGAGGCAACAGAACATGCTGGAGGCCTATAAAAGACCTTGTGCAGAAATGCTCACCCTGTATGCCACAGGGTATTGCAAATGGGACTGGGGCCCAGAAAGGAATAGAATGGAAAATTTATAGGTAAGGGAGTGTCCCTAGAGGAGAGTACATTGATAAAATGAGATTACACCATAAATTTCCAAATCCTGATATGAGAGACAGAGGCTCCAGAATCATTCTTACATCACACTCCATGCTTGAATAGATAAGACTTTTGTTCTTGGCATTAAAAATGCCATGGAAGGAAAGGGAAGACAACTGCAGTTGTCATGTGTAGTGTAGGAACACAATGATACCTCTAGAAAGCTACTCACAGACCCACAGCAGAGATACCTGAGGTACAGACATGGGAAGGAACAGTTCAGCAGTGAAGGCATACATAACTGCTTTTCAGAGAACAGAGGAGTAAAACAAAACATTTTAATATTTAGTTTTTACAATTAAAAATAATATTTGATATCTGGGAATTTTGCCTACATGTTTATCTAAGAACAATTGTGATGCTTTTGAGGGTCAGAATAGGGTATTAGGTCCCCTGGCACCAGAGTTACAGAATGTTATTAATCACAATGCTGGGAATCAAACCCATGTCTTCTGAAGAACAGCCAGTGGTCTTTACTCCTGAGTCATCTCTTTAACCCCTGATGGTAATTCTCTTGATTAAAAATTGAAAATTTCCACCTTTTAAGTCAAGTCTTTTTAAGCATGGGTCTATACTATATTTATTCAACATCTCCCCTTTAAGACTCCTTATACAGAAGAGATCATAGATTATTTCTGCTTGTTATTGTTTATTTACTTGGCAGGTGTGACCTATTTATTCTTGTTTTCTCTAGTGGAAATTAGAATGCATCTTCTATAGATTAAATTACAGGGCAAGGACTTGGGTTAATCATACTGTAGAACACACTTGGCATTGAAGATAAATCTGAGGTACTTTCAGCAAATAGGAAAGAATCATTTTGAAGAGTGATGGATATCTTTATTTGTGCTGATAAGTTAAACACTTATATTTACATATAATACCTTATTAGACTATATATATATAATATATGCATATATTATATACATAAATAATAAAAATAGACAAGCATAGACAAGCTGAATATGGCCCAGCACACATGAGGCAGGATCAGAAGGATTAAGTTTTGTTCTATTCTGGATTACAGAGTATGATCCTGTCATACACAAATAAACACACACACGTTAAAGGGAAAGCAAAATGAACTTAGCAGTCAGTTTTCTCAAATCCAAGAATCCTGAGGTAACCTGGGAATTCTATGCCAAAATATGTTGAACCATCTGAAATTACTAATATTTACTTTCTTTTAACTTACAGATTTTTCAGTTAATATATCAAGTGTAACATATTTATCTTGGTAAGTTAACTTCATTACAGTTAAAAAAAATATGGCGATTTCTCCTTGGTAAAGGGCCAGTGGCAGCCCAGTCATTAAAACGTTTTATTCACCTTATCTGAGATTCTGTAAGTTTTCCTTTATATCTGCATCAGCAAACATCACAGATCCTAAAGTGATTCACCTTCTGCAACTGCTTGTTAATGCACCCAGCTGCCTAACCTCGGCACATTTTCACTGTTTAAACGATGTGGGTAGTCCCTTCTTCTTGTTGATGGTTTTGTTCTGCTTTTACATAATCCGTAGTTCACATTACATCCCAGTTGTAGCCTTGCTTATTTCTATCCCCTGCTCTTCCATAGGACTCCCCGAGCTCTACCTAATGTTTGGCTGTGGGTCTCTGCATCTGTTTCCATCCACTGCTGGATGAAGCCTCTCAGAAGACAGTTTATGCTAGGTTCCTGTCTTCAAGCATAGTAGTGTATCATTCATAGTGTCAGGGGTTGGCTTGCTCCCATGGAATGGGTCTCAAGTTGGGCCAGTCCTCAGTTGGCCATTCCAACCAGAAGTCTCTGCTTCGTCTTTATCTCTGCACATCTTGTAGGCAGGACAAATTGAGGGTTTCCTGGGTGGATCCATGTCCCCCACCTTCCACTGGATGTCCTGCCTAGCTACTAGAGGTGGTCACTTCAGTCTCTTTATCCCCTGCTCATTCCTTGTCTTAACCTCAGAAATTTAGGAAATGGCCACTTTACTCATGCTGTTTTAGAAACATGTGTAAGGACCTGTAAGCATAGTGAAGTCCCTGCTTGATTCAGGGGTATTTCACATCCTCTTTTATTTGATAAGAAGAAAATGAAGTGGTTTATTAACATCATAAGTCAGTTCTGCTATGCCGGTATGCCCACTCTCTCACAGGGATGCAGCTATGGAATACAGATGCACATTCCTCTTACTAATATTACTGCACTCTTGCGTTTTAGTACACAAGGAAAAAAAAATCGAGGCTGCCACTCAGGAAATTACATGATTTAAAAGCATAGCCCTACACTTCCTACAATACACCTGAGAAAACCGTTGTTTTTTTCCTCATTAAATTTACAGTATACATTTCAACTTCCCCTAAAACAGGTGAGGAAATTCAATACTACTACATTTTGGACCCTCAAGACTGAGGAAGATCCTGGCAGCAGTTCAAAAATAATGACATAACAAAGAAAAGAAAAAAAAATAGATGTTGATTTTTTCCATGGATGTTGAAGACTTTAATCATTGACCAAACAGAGATTTGGGGCCTATTTGACAATCATGTCTACTTGGAAAGCCATATTGAGTATTTCTGTTCAGTCAGCTACAAAGCACTGGTTACAGAGGAATTTATTGGGGGGGGGGGAGAGGGGTTACCAAAACAAGATGCTGCTGTGATTTACTGATATACAAGGCTGATGCTGAATTAAGCTTTAATTCAGCTGTAGTTAGAGACCAGGTCTTTATTATCTTTTCATAAACACAAGTACACATACATGCTCCCAGACACCCCTAATTTTATGTAATTAATTGGGCTCCTGGTTGGGGACTTTAAATCGTTTGTGGTGTGGTTAAGTCAGACATCAAAGACGGTGAGTATGGCAGAGGAGTAGCTTGAGAGCAGTGTTTATAACTTATTAATTATAGAGTCTAAGGATATGTTACTGCTTGGTTATTAAATGATAATAGTAATCTGAGCCAATTTGATTATTCAAATATTTGTGCTTCCTGCATGAAAGCTCTACTGTTGTAGAAAGAGATTTTCTGAATTCATTATTACCTGTATGCAGTGGAGTTTTTGTTATCTGTCTTTTTTTTTTTTTTTTTTTACTAATTTTAGTACTGTGCACTTTATTTCCTTTTAGCAGATATCTTAAGTTTTGCCTTTTGCAGGAAGGATAGATCTCACAGAGACTTTTGAGATTTCTTTTGAGTATCATTTCTGTGATCCTACCTTCCATTTGTCTACTTTCCTAGCACGTTCTATAAGTTTATATTCCCAAGGATGTATTTTTTCTTCATATACTTGAAAATCCTCTGATTATACCATGTACAACATCATGTAACATCAAGATTTCTTCCAGAAAGTCACAGAGTGAACTAAATTCTGAGGACTAGGGCTCAAGCGATCTGTTGCAACCATGAATCATCTCTAGCATCCAGGTATCTTCAATCTTGATTCCTTAATAGTTTTATAATAGTGTGGCATTAAACTGTTCTCAAGCCAAGAACAACAGAGAGGATGCAATGAGCAATGAGATGCCCACTCATTCAATGTGTATGATACATGATGATGATGCCTTCTAGTTGGCATCGAGGACAACACAATGGACAGCATATACCTCAAGCTTAGATAGTTCACAGTCTAATGCTATTCATTTATTTCTATTTCAGTATACAATAGTAATAGAATAACAGAATCCATTGAAAGAAGTTACTCCTAATGAGACGTTGTATATGATATTAATCTTTTGTTCCATTGATACACATTTCAAGTTTTATTTTAACCTTACAAATCAAAAGGCATAAGTTATCCTGCCCTATTATTTGTGTCTCATTATCCTGTGAAGTTCTTGGAATGTCTTTGATTCACCAAGTACAACTCAGCCTGCCAGAGGAGGGGCTGTATTTCTTTTTGATTTATCCAACAACAGAGTGGAATCAGGAGCATTATACCTATCTACTATTGCAGATTTTATATTGTAATATTACTTAAAAATGATTTTTCTTATAAGCTTATTGTATACTCTGGCAGAAAAAGAGGGGGCTTGCTTATATTAATTTTTTTTCTGGGCCATGTTTTACATGTTAAAAGATTTTGGCCTACACATTCCAAACTAAATGTTATAATAGCTATTCCTTTTGATAATGATGATCTTTTTTTGCAGTAGTTTTAATTTACTCACTAAGAAGTTACTTAATGTCTTACTTAATTGTCATTGGCCTCTTTTCATGAATCATTTAACCAGAATATACTGAAATGAAGGCCTTGTTCAAGTATGATGAGAGATACATTTTTGAGTGCAGGCTGTAGTCATAGTATCTTTTCTCCTGGTGCCTATGTCTTTTAACTTGCCTCATCTAGCTTTGGTCAATGTCGAAGTTACCTGCTTGAGTTATGTAAGTGCCTCCTCTGGGTGGCTTCTAGGGGTACATTGGTGCAGTAACCAGGATATTCAGAGAACATAACCATTCATCCAGTATGTAAATAGTTTGCTTGTGTGTATTTCTGTATATGCTGGTACACGTGCACATGTATATATTTGTGGAATCCAGAGGCCAACTTCAAGGATCATTTCTGACATTATTAATTGAGACAGGTGCTCTCTGTGACATGGGGCTTGCCAAGTAAGATAGACTGTTTGGCCACTGAGCCCCAAATCTGCCTTTCTCTATCTTCCCAGCACTGAGACTACAAGTGTACATTGCATCATGCCTCTCTCTTATTCATGGATTCTGTGGTTCAAATTTAGGTCTTCAAGTTTGCCAGGCAAGCACTTTCCTGACTGGGGTAAACTTCAGCATTGTGTATTAAGATTATTGTATTCGAATTATGCTGTATTGTGTATGGTGTGTTAGGGAAGAAGACTTATTCACTCTTGTGCTGGACAGGATTGCTCTGGACTGTCTTCCTTGAAGATCAGCATAAATGTGAATCATGATTATTTGTTGTTTGAGGAAACAGCAAACATCATGATGAGAAGTGTCTGTAGATGCCACTTCACTGTGGTCAAGAGAGGGATTCATTTGATGTTGCATTTCAGTGAGGTACAGCTAGAAATTTTTAGAGTTGTAAATGTACACTTAACCTTCTTCATGGTTGAAAGAAAAAGAGAGTGAAGTACAAAAGACTGAGAGTGAGAAGGCTGTAACTCATGAGCCAATATAGTGCTGTACAAACTTTGACTTGTTTCCTATATTTTACTCTTCCTATGGGGGGGGGGGATGTTTCAAAAGCATTTTTTCAAACACCTGTTTTTGGACAGTGGCCATAAGCCTGGAGATGTTGTGGAGTTGTAGAAACTAAACATTAATTAACATGTAATCCTTATGTGCTCTTACTTTACTAACAAACTAATGGATTCATAGCAATAGTCATATTGATACCTATAAGAAGGTCACTTATTCTTGTCCTTGTAACGTTTCGCCAGCAAAACAGACTTGGACAGCCAGATCCTTCTATGGCAAAGCTTTATTGCTTACATCTCAGGAAGACTTCGAATACAGGAAACTCAGTCCTTTTAAAACCCACAAGAGTGGTTGGAGACGTGACTCACCCTGACTGGCTGCTCACTATCAGCCCAGATGACGCGCCACGGGACAGGCAGGGAACAAGGAATGGAGAAATACCCCAGCACATACGCAGACTAATTGTTTATCAGTTAGAACACCGGATATGATTGCAAGGGCGGCTCCTTACAACTTATGATTAACAATGAATGTAGTAATAATGATTGGGAAAACTCCAAAAAAAAAAAAAAGCTCTGTTTTCAAGTGACTTGATTTGGTTGAATACTGAGGATCAAAAATCAGATTTCTCATAGTTTCAGCAGCTGATCTCAATGTAGGAGAATCTACGCAGATAATCGCTTGGAAAAGTCATTAAGATAGGCTGTTAAACACTTCAGACTCATCAATGTACAAATATGCTGTATGTTTTACACATTTACATTGAAAGGGTCTATAATCCTTTTGAGTCAAATTGACTGTAAAACGATTGTGATTTTCAGTCTATCCTATTTTATAACTTTTTTTGGGAAACATGATTTTATCAAGGACTTAGAATATTTGGTCATTATACATAAACAAATATACACATACACATATACATACATATACACATGCACAAAGACATTCCCTTAGTGTTTATACTGACTTTGAAAATACTGAAGTCAATTTCTACTGCCTTTTCATGTGAGACCTTAATCCTTCCAGATTTAAGTTATTTTTCCACATTTCATTATTGATTCAGTTTGCTAATTCTCAAATATTTTCCTAGGCCTTTTCATCAGTGTTTTTGCTGCTGGGATTGTTTACCAGACTCTTGTATTTTAAAACACCTTTAAACAACGCAGAGCATCTTAAAACTTGTCTTTAATTAACACAGCTCTTTGGTTGCCTTCGCCTCCCTGAACCCAATTGCACACGTGGCAATTAGCTATGTGGAATGCTTTATCAAATGCCCAATGGGCCGTACCCATTGTAAATTTCTAGGGAGTAGGGAATGAATTTTTGACTCAGTTGCCATTTATTATTATAATTTTTTCTACTTCAGTTACATACAGCAGAATATAATGAGCCAGTGATACATACAGTGAGAATACTAAAAGTATGTTTGCTAATGATGTGTGGAGTAGAAGCGAGGCTGGAAATCTGTGCTTAGAAAGGGTAGAGATCCTCACTCTCACCATTGGACTAAGGTCAGGGATCCCTTTGGAAGAGCTGGGGGGAGGATTAGAGGAGCTGAATGGAACGGCAACCCCTTAGGAAGAGCAATGTTGCCAACTAATCCAGGCCCTTGGAAGCTCCCAGAGACTAAGCCACCAACCAAAGAGCATACATACATGGGATGGTCTGAGTCCCCAGCGTGTATGTAGCAGAGAACTGCCTTGTTTGGCCTTGGTAGGAAAGGATGTGCCTAATCCTGTAGAAACTTGATGCACCAGGGAAGGGGGATATCTGTGGGGGTGGAGGAGCACCCTCTTAAAGGTAAAGGGGGAATAGGGTGGAGAACTCTGGTATAGGGCCTAGGAAGAAGGCAACATATAAAGTAATCAAAAAAAAAAAAAAAAAAAAAGATGGTGTCTAAAGTGAACATGGAAGCTCCTGTCCATACTAAAGCCAAAGCCAAAGCCAACGAGAAGGCCTTGAAAGCTAAGAAGGCAGTGCTGAAAGGCCACAAAAAGAAGATCCGAACTTCACCCTCCTTCCAGTGGCCCAAGACCCTGTAGCTCTGGAGGCAGCCAAAATATCCTCGAAAGAGTGCTCCCGGGAGAAACAAGATTGACCACTCTGTCTTCTTTATGGCTGACTCGGGGTCAGTAGGAATTTGATGATAGCAGAGGACAACAACATACTTGTGTTCATTGTGGATGTCAAGGCCAACAATCAAGCAGGCCATGAAGAAACTCTATGACATTGATATGGCCAAAGTGAATATACCAATAAGGCCTAATGTAGAGAAGACAGTAAATGCTCACTTGTCTCTTGATTATGGTGCTCCAGATGTTGCCAACAAGATTTGGATCATTTAAACTGAGTCCATATAGCTAACTCTAGATATACACTTTTTTTCAACATAAAAAAAGGTTAGATATCCTAGGCTACATGTAGTAGCAGGAGATGTTTGGAATTTGGGCATCTAATTTCAGGGAGAATCTGATCACTTTTTTCCCCCCCTATTTTCTAACTTTGCCTCCACCAGGTCATGGTACTGCTGGAGAAGTA
Source organism: Mus musculus (assembly GCF_000001635.26). NCBI lineage: Eukaryota > Metazoa > Chordata > Mammalia > Rodentia > Muridae > Mus > Mus musculus. Next base: position 110,139,545 of record NC_000076.6, on the reverse strand, counting down.
GAAACTTTCAAATTCAGTAGGAAGAGGACAATAACCACAATTTTGTAGATTGATATGGGTAAGGCAAAAACAGCAGGTCTTCTACTCTACGTTCTGGAATTTAGCATTTCTTAACTGTCATTGCCCACATATGAGGATATTGTTGCTTTCTCAAAATTAAGCAGCAAGGAAACTAAAAGCACTTAAACAAATGCTAAATAAACCATAAGCATTCAGTGGCATTATCATCTCTAATTGACAGTTGTAGCATTGTGATTCAGGAAGGTCTAAATGAATCTGAATCTGTCCAAGGTCACACCATTAGGGATGGGTTGAGGTAAGATTCCTGCTGTTCCATATTAAATCTACACAGTCACATTGTCTCCTTACTAGTATTAAACTTTTCCTTATAACATTATACACATCTCCCCAATATCTAAAACCAATCACTAGAAAATCCTAATTTTATTCCTCCACATATTACAAACTCAGTTCTTAGTATTTCCCCTAAAACAATTCATATGCTGCTTTATACACTCCTGTTGTCTTTTATAGAGCAGTAATAGGAGATACAGTTCAGAGATGGTTGAAATATAGTATAGAGTGGTTAAATATATTCACTCCGTTGATGAAATTACAGTAACTTCTGAGTTCTAAATCTCTGTCTAAGTCTAGAGACTGTCTTCTGTTTTATTTTCCTAATCTTGAGACCAAGAAAATACTATCAGTGTTCTTTCTACCACCACAGCAAGAGACATTTTAATAATTAAACACATATTTGTACAAGCATATATAACCAATGTGCAGTGAAAGCAAGACACTTCTCAAATGAAGGTGGAATTTGCCCTCAGTTTGAGTATTTCAGAACCCTATTATGAATCCTGTCAGAAGTCCACGATACATATCCAAAATGCCTTAATTGTATATCTAAAGACAACAGGTTGAATGCATCCCCAGGATTATAGTGTATAGATGATAAATCCAAGCCTGTAATAAGGGTAAGTTCAATTAACTATTAATTTTATCACTTTGGGGACATTCAATAAATAGAGGTAAATGAATGATTGTCTTCAGGCTGCAAATTTGAAAGTGAAACTTGTGCACTATTTTCTCCCTTTCTGTTTTCAGAAGCAATGAAGGCATGAGAAATTGACAAATCAATCATAAGTCAAGCTAGTGCACCAAAAAATATGTAGTCTGAAACACAGAGAAGACAAGGCACCTGTAATAAATACACACAATTTCACAGACTCTGACACTTGGCAATAAAATATTTAACCAAACATGTGAGAAAAAGAATAAAAAGAAAATACCCAGACGCTAGTAAAAAGTAAATGTTGTGTCCATCTCTGACAGAACTGATATGTGAGAGATTATAGATTACAACATCCACTGAAATGTAACTTCCAGAATAGCTGGAAAAATAGTCAGCTCTATTATCAACAGTGTCTATGTGTGTACATTTAGAGTAATAGGCATGAACTGAAAATGAAAGCCACACTCATTATGTTTGTGTTTCTTTAGTAAAAGAGGTGTAGATCTTAACACAGGAAGATTCCAAAGCAGAGTTAAACATCAAGATCTATGAAAGACTGCAGATCCACCCACTGATACACAAATTCATGGACAATCAAGTCCCTTCTATAGGATGACAATATCTTTATACAATGTATACATATATAGATTTCCTATAATGGATATTACAACACAAATGTGATATGCATAGTTAGTATGTTTTATTAAAGAATATTAAGAAGAGTATCTAATATGTATACATGTTTAGTGCAAACACAGTTTCTTTCCAAATATTTTGATCCATAATTGGTTGAGGTGGTGAAGGTAGCACCCGGTGGTTTGAAGTGTGAGTTTTGGTTAGAAATTTCCACATGTATTCAATAGGTATTAATAGGATAACATAGCTGAAGAGGTGCATAGTCAAATAAATGTTTAAAATACTGGAATAATAAAGATAACAAATTTTTCTCAGGGATCTTAACATTGGGAGTTTAAAGTAAGAGTTAAAAGAATCCAGCACTACTTAAAGCCATGCGCCCAGAGCTTTAGAGGCCTTATGTTCTAAATATGAACTATGGGGAACCTTTCTGAGAATTACACAAACACCTCTTTTCCATTCTGAGGCTGTGGGAGGCAGAAGCTGCCCTCGCTCCTTTCTGCCACTACTGTATAAGAACGCATCTGAGGTAGATCGGTGTTCCTTGGTAATTTGTCAATTAAAACACAATTCTATATTGCATGCAATCTTGAAGAATATGATAGACTACTAATATCTTGATGATATTGCCAAACATAGTTGGTAAGACAGACTCCATTTGAAATTGACTTTAAATTACTTTTATTCTTTATATATATTTTTTTTAATTTCAGAGAGGAAATCCCTTATTCTAGTTGGATTTGATGACGAATTTCAATTAACTTCAATGCATTAATTTCTTGATATTATCATATGTGGAGAAATGTGTGTTTTCTTAGGACTATACAACTTTTAATATGTATAAAATGTAGCATTATTTATGGTTTCTTCTTGACATGGGTGGAACACTACTTGGAGTTTCCTCTTCAAAGTCCAAAGTCCAAAGCACAATTTAATATTTTCTTATTAATATAAAGTAAAGCTATGACTATATCTATATTTAAATCTAAATCTATCTATATATACTATATCTATAACTATCATTTTATATATCTGTATCTATCTATCTTTCTATCTATCTGTCTATCTATCTATCTATCTATCTATCTCTATGAAAAATGAATGCATATAGATAATGTGCCTTGTAGCAGTTTTAGTTAGGATTTCTCTTGTTGTGAAGAGATACCCTGATTACGGCAACTCTTGTAAAGGAAAATATTTAATTGGGGCACTGGCTTACAGGACCAGTGGTATAGTCTATTATCATCATTGCAGGAAGCATGATGGCACACAGGTAGACAAAGTGCAGGAGAGGTAGCTGAGAGTCCTGTGTATTAATTGGCAGGTAGCAGACAGAAAGAGTGAAATTGGGTTGGTTTGAGTGTCTAAATCCTCAAAGCCCATCCTCTGTGACATACTTCCTCCAAGAAGGCCACACCCACACCAAAAAGGCCACACCTCCTAATAGTGCCTCTCTATGCACTATAAGCTTATGGGGGACAACTTCATTCAAACCTCTAGAGCAGTCCTACACATACATGTATACAAAGAGTTACTATATATAGGCATATAATAATATACTGGAAAAGTATATTTTTTTCAATTTATCAAGATAAAGCATATAGATATCATCTCAAAACGATAAGATAACTAAATACTTTCATGATAATTCCATGAATTAATGTATCAGAAGTTTCTTACAGTAGATATGTCCAATATCAAACTGAAATTCTTTTATACAACTATAACCATTTGCTTAATATTATGTTTTTTTTAATTACTAAAAACATTCTTTCTCATTTTGAATGAAAGTTCTCTTATGTCAAAACATAAATAAAACTCAGTGGTATCATAAAACCAAATTATTAGAATACAAATTTGTAAAAACAAATCAAAGTTTTACACACTTGAACTAATTTTGTGTGTTCAACTGCATTAGATTTTTTTCATTTTATAATATTCTTTGTAAGTGTTATTTCTTGAGTTTTAACAACTTTCTTAAAATATAATTTACCCAAGATAAAAATGTACTATCATAAGCTTTTCACTTGGTATGTGTGAAGAAATATATGTAACCATATGTACAACTCAATATGTATGTGTATGGAAACATATATATGCATAAGTCCACACATATACAAATGTATGAATGGTACTACTGTGTTCAATTTAAAGAAAAGTATGTCATAGTTAGGGTTTTATTGTTATAAACAGATACTATAACCATGACAACTCTTATAAAGGAAAAAATCTAACTGGGGCTGGCTTATAATTCAGAGGTTTAGTCCACGATTTTCATGGCAGTAAGCATTGTGGCATGAAGGGAGACGTGGTGCTGGAGAGTTCTAAATATTGATATACAGGCAGCAGGAAAAGTATGCCACACTGGACATGGCTTGAGCTTCTGATCCCTCAAAGCCTTGTCCCACTGACATAGTTCTCTAATAAGACCTCACCACCTAATGCACTATTTCCCGTGAGCCTATGAAGACCACTTTCATTCAAAACACCACAGTATCTATCCTTCTTCAAATTTCTTTGTAGTTCTATCTATGTGGAATCTGTCTTCATTCACATCTCAGTAGTCCCTGGCCGACTTTCTCTCACTGTAGGTTATAACACAAATCACAACATAGAGTCTTTTGAATCTTCTCACATTACCGTGATCCTATAACTATTTATGCTGTAATGTGAACTTACAGTTCATGTCTTTTTATCACCAAGTAGTATGTTATTGTTCAGATAGTCTATAGCTGTTTATCCAGTTGCCAGTTGTGAAATTAAAAAAAAAAGTTATCCATTTGTGGTTATTAGAAGTATGTGCCTACTAATTGGCACATTTAAGTCTTTGCGTGAATATATGTATATGTGTGTTTGTGTGGTGGGGTGGGAGAGAAAGTTAATTCCCAATGCTGTTTAAGTTTGTGAGCATCCCTAAATACACTACACTAAGGTTCTAGTTTTGCTAATTTAGACAGTCTTTGTGTAGTTATACCAGTGGCTGGTATGTGTGTGTGCTTGTGTGTGTGCGTGTGTGTGTGTGTGTGTGTGTGTGAGCGTGGGTGTGATACTACTGTGTATAGCTTTAGTTTGTATTTCATAATAAATAATGATATCAAGGATGCTTTTACGAACTAGACATTTATATACTGCCTTTGAAGAAATGTTTAAACAGATGTAAATCACTTATCAATTGATTGATTTACATGCATACACCAGAACTTTTATAGATAGGTAGATTATATGTAGGTACTCTATTTTAGTATCTGACTTTCCTTTTCACTTTCTGAATATTGATTTTTGAAGAACTTCGCCAGGTGCTTTCTTCAGACCATTGGTTGGCATTGTACTATACAATATGCTAGAGATGTTTGCTTCATTGCTACACACAATTCTCTACTTTTCTAATTATGCTATGTCAGCTACCATATTCAGATAATTGATTCATTTTAGTATGTTTTATGTAAGTCACAGATACCTTATCACTCAAGATCATTATCAATGGGAGAGAGTTAAGTTCCCTCTTCTATTGTTTAATATCCTTATTGCAAAACTCATTAATTAATAGAAGGCCATATTGCTAGACTACACCTCATGCCATTGAATGTGTCTGTAAGCCCAAGTTCATGAAAATAGGACAGATCCTGATGACCATAGCTGTATCTCCCATTTATAAAATATTTTAGTTTTGACTCTCTTTAAAAATCATTTACACCGTTCTAAAATTTTTGTCATTTCATGTAAGCTCTCTTGTTTCTTACAAAGTATAACAACAGATCTTTCTGAGCTTAATGGAGATTCTGTCGTCAGTCTTGCTGGGGCAGACTGCTGTTCTAACAATATTACTCTTCCCTCAGAACATGTGGATCATGTTATTTTATTTATGCTTTGATTTCCCTCGACAATATTTTAAAGGTTTCATTTCATAGGCCTTGGAAGTCTATTAAGTTTATTTATAAATAATTTTATTCCTTTCATGCTACCATATGTTTATATTTAAACCAGTCTTTCTGCCCACAATGCATACACATATAATTGGCTTTTATATTAGTCTTGCATCTTTGGGTCATGCTATATTTATTTAATAGGCCTAATAAACTCATTATAGAGTGACTAGGATGTCAAAATCCCATTCTGGATATTTCTCAGAAACAGACTCTTATGTTCTCAGTAATACAGAGGAGTGACTTTTCAGATGACAGAATAAATTGTTGTGGGTATTTCTGTATAGGGTCATGCTATTCTAACTATGATGAATGGTTCACAAAAAGTTAACTATATGTGCATTTTGAGTGTTTATTTGATGATAGCTAAAATTACTAATGTTCATGTTTTAACACCATTTCTCATATACATAGGAGATGTGGAGAAAAAAATAAGAACATACAATCTGGCAGTAGAATAGATTCGAGTAATTTAAGAGACCTTTGGTGGTAAAATGCCCCCTTTACCCCAAAGATGAATATTTAAAGTGAATACTTTTTTCAATACTAATTGTGTTAACAAATATTCCTCTTTAGTGTTGATTTCATTAAAGAAACTGTTTGCATCTTCTCATACTTACTGCTTAATTTACAGTTTACAGCAACAATGCTCTTTTTAATTTCTATTTAAGTGCTGTAAATTGTACTCTTTAAAACCACATTAAACATAAATTTTCCTATTCATTTTAAGTGTCTTGTAAACTAATTCTAAGCTAAGTTTACTCATCTCTTACTTTAGGAAGATGAACATTTTTTTTCTTGAATATTTTTGGGTATTTTTAACTATATAAAATACAATCTTCTCTTCAGCCATAGTATTAGCTGTTGCAATGATAAACACATGCAGTTTACTGATGACTATGGGAATATCCAGTACATACCTTACTTTCTAGGTAAAATGCAGGTTTACTTGGTTTTCAGTTTGTTATTTCTTTTTTAAGGGTTTTACTTTCTAATATTAACTAATTAATATGAGAAAGGGCTCAGGGCTCAACTGCTGACATGGACTGTAGATGGGACCAGGAAGGATCAGCACTGGGAGGGCTGAAGGAGAGACAAAGGGAATATGAACGGTATCTCTACATTGAGCTAGAAACCTAGGACAATGGAAACTCCCACGAATCTATGAGGTTGTCCATAGCTAAAACTCCTAGCAATGGGAGATATGGAGCCTGAACAGTTTGTTATTTCTTAAGCTGAATACATTTGTAAATTAAGGGCACAAATGAAAAATGCTGTATAACTCAGACATGCAAAATAGAATTCATATACAGACTTTTGGAATGTGACTGAAGATTATGCTACACATAAATTAGACTTTTTTTGTTAGTCTATGGCTCTTGCTTTTATTATTATTTTTATTTTTTTTTAATTAGGTATTTTCCTAATTTACATTTCCAATGCTATCCCAAAAGTCCCCCATACCCACCCCCCCAATCCCCTACTCACCCACTCCCCCTTTTTGGCCCTGGCGTTCCCCTGTACTGGGGCATATAAAGTTTGCAAGTCCAAAGGGCCTCTCTTTCCAGTGATGGCTGACTAGGCCATCTTTTGATACATATGCAGCTAGAGACAAGAGCTCTGGGGTACTGGTTAGTTCATATTGTTGTTCCACCTATAGGGTTGTAGTTCCCTTTAGCTCCTTGGGTACTTTCTCTAGCTCCTCCATTAGGGGCCGTGTGACCCATCCAATAGCTGACTGTGAGCATCCACTTCTGTGTTTGCTAGGCCCAGGCATAATCTCACAAGTGACAGCTATATCTGGGTCCTTTCAGCAAAATCTTGCTAGTGTATGTGGTGTCAGCGTTTGGAAGCTGATAATGGGATGGATCCCTGGATATGGCAATCACTAGATGGTCCATCCTTTCGTCACAGCTCCAAATTTTGTCTCTGTAACTCCTTCCATGGGTGTTTTGTTCCCATTTCTAAGAAGGGGCTTTCTTTAGCTACATGAGATAAGCCTTTGGTATTTATCTGCGTATTTATATGCACATGTGCGTTTACATATATCTATGTAGATAGATTGATGGATTGATGGATAGATAGATTTGATTCAACAATGACTAACATATAATAAGCAATGTGTTTTACCTTTTATTTTTAGATATTGCTGAAATACCTAAGTACAACATTTCTCAGAGCTGAGGTCATATAAACCATTTCTTACATTTAACCCTTGGGCTTCAAGTAGAGTTTAATAAGGACAAACATGATAACATGAAGTCATCAAAAATGAAAAAAATTAAAAAATCTAGGAGACTCAGGCTTTAACACGTTAGTGGTATAATATGTGCTTAGGTGGTTAACATTTTGATCATGTAATGGTGATATTTTGAACTAATCTACTTTCACGGTGTAAAAACTCAAACTCCCTTTAAACACTCATAACATTATTCAGAATAGCATTTTAATGCTACACCTAACACTTGTGTGATATCCTGTAAAAGACTACACACATATTCAACATTCCTTCATTTAATTATTAACATTTAGCTATTGAGTAATGTATAAATCTGTCCTCTAGATGAACAGAACTTATAGAAGAATCTATCTATTGAAAGGGGATTTATTAGAATGACTTCCAGTCTGTGCTTCAGCTAATTCAGTAATGACTGCCTGTGGAGATAAGTCCAAGAATCCTATAGTTGCTCGGTCCATGAGGCTGGATGTCTCAGATGGTAATGTCAGTGAGAGAGTGGACTTGATAGTGAGAGTGGTAGCAAGCAGGCAAAGAGAGAGCAAGTTTCCTTCTCCCATGTCCTTTAAGGCTGCCAGAAGAAACTATGACCAAGATTAAAGATGGAACTCCCCACCTCAAAGATCTAGATTAGAAGCTGGTCCTCCCATTTTAAATGGCCTAATTAAGAAAAAAAAAAAAAACCCTCAAGGGTGTGCCCAGTCTTCTGTATATTATTAGTTAAGCCCAGGTGTGGTCAAGTAGACAACCAAGATTAGGCATCACTGACACTTTAGGATACAGCTATATTTCACACAATGGACAATCTGAGAATATCATTAATGCCAAGCATTTCCTAGAGAAATATATTATTTAGTGGTATTCTAGTGAAGTAATAGTTAAGGTTCTTTTCTACAGCACTGTCAGAATCCTTAAACTTTACCTTGTATTGAGTTCAAAACTAAAATGCTGACTAATTTATACATTTTTTTCAAATCATCCATTGGAGGATAGCCTACCAGAGGCCACATCCTTAAAGAAAACTGACAGCAGAAACTACCAACTATAGTAGATATCTTCTCAGCTAGGAATAAAGACTTGTGGGCCCTTCCTGCTTCCATAGGGCAGTGTTGGCTGGCATTTTCCCCTGTGGTTCTTGTTCAGGCTTCCACAACTGCTGCTGCTATGTTCTTGAGTGCAAATTGTTCTTAACAGAGAAGGTGATTATAAAGGAAAGAGCTAGGCTCTGAAAATTTTCCTTTTGTGGCAAAGCCAGCAATCCCATGATAAGGCCCATGCCATACTGTTTATATTTGCAGCTTCCAGAACTGCAAATTAAGTAAAACTTCTCAAATAATTAGCTTGTGTCCAGTGTTTTGCTGAGCAATGGAAAGCAAATTAGTTCAGTTAATCATGGGTCATGATGTGTGTTTGTGTGTGTGTGTGTGTGTGTGTGTGTGTGTGTGTGTGGTGTCATCTATCTATACTTTATACTAATTATCTCCTCTGTCTTTTTTATATGTATTTCTTTAGATTGTTCATGTAGAAATATCTAGCCCTATATGTTCAAAGTTCATTATGTAGTTAAAGACATTTTTATCAAGTCTTGTTAGTTACTCATTTGATTCCTGTTCTAATTATGGACAGAGATTTTTCTTTCAGTAATTTCTCCTTTAAGCTCCTCACATCACTTAGTACCAAGCTGATAAGTAGCAAATAATCTTAAGTGCCAACGAATTGATTAACGAAGTTACATTTTGCTAGATTTCCAAACTGTCAGATTACTTAAATGATAGGTTGGAAGTGACACAGAATTTAATATGATGTCTGCTATGGTGTCTAAGATGGTGCCAAATGTTACAGAAACTGTTAGAAAAAGATATTCTCTGTGAACCAAGACATTCTTAGTGCATTAATGCAAGAAGAGCATGAATTTAACAATTATGAAGTAACTGGATTATGCTTAGTAAGTCTAAATAGTTTGGAAAAATATTAGGTTAAATTATGAATTTAGAACATATTAAAGGGATATATCTGCTAGCACAAATTGTATGAATTATGATGATATTGTGCACATTGATATAATAGCAATGTTCTAATATATATTAGCTCCTTGTACAGATCCTAAAAGTAGGTGGGATATATTCCTAATGTAGAAGGTGATGTAATAGTATAAAGAATCTTATGGGAAAGAAGGTATTTGTTTTGGTCTATGTAAAATTAGAATGAAAATTGTCTTCCAGTTGTGGCTCCTGTGAGACTCTGCATGCTCCAGTGCAATCCGATACCGGTGCACATATGTACTTGTAAGCAGGACTCAGTGTCCTCTGTGGGTTCGTCATTAACAACAACCAAATGAAAGAGCATGTGATGGTGAAATGGAAAACCAGGACTAAGGGTAATGGAGGAGTGAAAGGGGAGAGAATTTGATCAAAGTGCATGATACGTGCGCTTGAAATTCTAATTTTAAATATATTATAATTGAAACTGTTAAAAATAAAAAAAAATGTAAAATAAGCTGTCCTTTGTTCTACTGTTTTAATCTACCTTTCTCCTAGATAACATTGACTAGTTTTACTTGAATTTGTTCATTCTATGAAATGATGAGCATATTTTACTTGTAGATATTATATATTTTATCATTCTATCTAATTTTATCAAACCTGGAATACAATAAGAAAATATAAACTGTTTTCTCTCTCTTTTTTTGAATTTGAATAATCATCTCAAAACTTGGTTAAAGTTAAATTTTATTTTTGAATCAAATTTTATACTGACTGACTCATGCTCTGTGTGCCATATTATTGATCCAGGAGCAATTAACAACCATTCTAGTAGATTCTTATGATTAATAGGATGCCTTAGTAGTCGTGGTAGAGACTGCTAAGATAATTTTCTAAATATCAAGCATAAATATACCTTAAAAATATTTTAAAGTTACTTAAGTCTACTTTCATGCATGAAATATTTCTTGATCCACTGAAGGCACTTACCTTGTAAAATATAAAATATTTAACCATTTATTAAAAACAAGTTCAAGCAGTCTGATACATAATTGGCATAAAATCCACTTGAAGGTATTTACCTATTTCTGAGTTTTGTATGGTGAACTTGACTTCATATTTAATAATTTTATCTACAAAGAAAATAGCGATGAAATGGCTGAGTACTCCTGTCTCATGGGATGCTCCATAAGGCATATTTCTTTCTTGCTCTGTTAAATCTATAAAATTAGGAGAGGGTTATATTGTAATATCTCTTTTTTCTTTTAGTATATCATGATCCAATATAATATCTCTTTTCGATGTGGTAATTGATATTCAGACTCAGCTGAATTCTCCCAAAGAACAAAGTTTGGTTAACATTCAGGCTGTCTCTGAATATTTTTATTAAATTAGTTACAGCTCCCTGTATTCCCATTACCAAAATTTAACTTCCAAATTAATATCTTCAGTTATGAGATGAATCATTCTTTCCAAAGAGAGACTAAAATTTTATTAAGAGTATTAGAAAAATGTGTCACTTAGCTGTCTTTTCCAGACCCATAAGACCTGTAATTCTGTATACAAGTAAAATTTGCAAACAGCTGTATTGTGTTTTCTTCAGTTGGGGGTTACTGTTAGCTTGTGTGATTTGGTTATGTTCAATAAAAAAGGTTTTCATGAAATTGAATGGCTTTTCACACAGGTAAAACTAATACTTATCACTCTACTTCTTATCCCTAAATTCTTCATTCTGACTCCTCGCCGAATATTCTCTGGAAGATATATCTAAGGGTTAGTTATTAAATGCAGGTACTTTTAAATCATACTCAAAATTTGACTTTAATGCTTTTGAAAAATTAACCTTTTATGTTTATATTCTTAACCAATGCTGGTGCATTGAATACCCATAGTATGTCCTAGATAGAGAATATTTAAATGAAGATACAGCAGGGAACCAGCCTAAACCCTAGCAAGAAATACAGTTAAGTGCCAAGCAAGGGATCATTTCACCAGAGGAAGTGCGGCATAATAAAAACAAGCATCAAAAAGCAGGATTTGAACTGATTTGTTGGTTGGCAAAGATAGAATTACTAAAGGGCTTTATGTTGTGACTGAACGGCTAGAGCATGGTGTGTGTGAATTTAAGGAAAGGAGAGACCAGGATGGAAGTCTTTTAAGAACATAGGGATTACTACACAGTCTAAAGAAACTCATGCTGTGAATCTGGTATGCATCAAAATGTAACACATTTTGCCTTATCCACTATTTACTCTTCTTTATATACCTCATTTGCATGTCACATTTCAAGAAGAGAAACAGACCTGGTAAGAGATCTGTATTAGGAGGTGGATTGTAAGAAATTGCATGGATAAGTCTCCAGCCCACAAGGCAGGTCTTTTAAAAGTCCCATTCCAGTAGTCTCCTTAGAAATTCCTCTTTTGCAGGGCACTGGTGGTGGGTGCCTTTAACCCCAGTACTTGGGAAACAGTGGCAGGCAGATTTCTGAGTCAAATGCCAGCCTGGTCTACAGAGTGAGTTCCAGGACAGCTAGGGCTACACAGAGAAATCCTGTCTCAAAACAAAAACAAAACAAAAACAAAAACAAAAGCAAAAAAAATTCTCTTTTGAAGACACTAATTGTGGATCTTATTTTATTTATTAAGAACATTTTTGTTTATGTGGTGTGTGTGTGTGTGTGTGTGTGTGTGTGTGTGCCTGCTTGAGTTTATGTACTCTACATGCACACAGCTGCTGTTGGAGCCCAGAAAATAGGCTATCCTCTGGACCTGGAGTTACAGGTTTGTGAGCAAATTTATGTGAGTCCTGGAACTGAACTAGCCTCTCTGCAAAAACAGTTAGCAATCCTTTTTTTTTTTTAATTGAGAATATATTTCTTTCATACAATATGTTCTGATTACAGTTTGTCCTCCTCCAGTTCTTTCTAGATTCTCCCAGCACTCCCCACCAATCCAAATCCACACCCTCCCTCCCTCCCTTCCTTCCTTCCTTCCTTCCTTCCTTT